>NW_017675262.1:0-13086 GCF_001879085.1 Nicotiana attenuata | reverse complement strand
TCAATTAAAGCAACCCAATCAGATCCTTTTGATTCTTATTCCTTTTCTTTCAATTTGAAATTTCCTTTTCTTTTCCTTTTTTTATTCATTTTTCAGATTTGTTAAATACAAAATAAAAACCTAATTTAACCCTAAAACAAAATTAATAACTAATTGCATTTTCCAAAATTAACTATGTGCTAAATTAAAAGAAAACTATAAAATTCGAAAATTAAAAGGCCAAAATGCAAAATAAACTATTTTTGTTATTTTCTTTCGTATTTGCTACAATTGATTAACTAATTAACCTAAAAATATAAAATAGGACCCTAAATGCAAATGCACATATCTTTTGTATTTTTTTTTCATTAATTAAACAAAATAAACATGCACAGACAAATGCAAACAATTAACAAAAAATGCCACAAAATTCACAAAATTGCAAATAATGAAAAGAAATTATTTTGTTTTGAAATTATGGGAGTAATTCATATAGGGCAAAATCACGTGCTCATAGTTGCCCCTCTTTGCTCGGAAATACGAAGAGTTTTCGTGCAAAGATAAAGTGAGCGGATACGAGCGATTTTTGCCCGTTTGAATACTCCGTGGGAAGCATTTTTGAAAGATTTGACCGCACCCTGCTTCCGAGGTTGCCTACATATCCTTGGCTTAAAAGGAATCAGGTCAGTGTAGTTTAGGAATGTCTGGTAGCTGGGACTACCATGAAGCTGTGGTTTCACTGTTGCTTCTGCTGCTGCTATTGCTTATTGAACCCCTTATTACACCATGTCAAAAATAAAGAAGCTAGATTAAACTCTGGTCTATAAATTTCAAAACCTATCTATCTTTTCAAACTTGATCTTGCAGCTTTTGTTGCCATGCTGACTTGTGTTCTTCCGGTTAAATTCCTTTGTTGTCGACTTGAATTATAATCTGAGATGTTTTCCCTTTCTTCAGGCGGATGCCTGACTGCCAAAACTTAAACTACATTCTGAGATGCTTTCCTTTTCTCCAGGTGGATGCCTGACTACTGAACTTGGACTATACTTTTGAGATGTTTTCCTTTTCTCCAGGTGGACGCCTGACTGCTGAACTTGAACTATATTTGAGATGTTGCCCCTTTCTCCAGGTGGGCACCTGATTGCTGAATTTGAAATGTATTCCCATGCTCTTTAGGCAGGCTCCTGACTGCTAAACTTGAATTATGTTCCCATGCTCTCCAGGCAGGCTCCTGATTGCTGAACTTGAAATGTATTCCCTGTTCTCCAGGTGGGCACCTGATTTCAACAAAATAAACAAAAACAAAGAAAATTTCTGCCCCAGTTTAGTAGCTGGGCATATATATGAGTGTAAATCGAATCATGTTACCAAATATCAATAAGAACTTGAAAGCTAAAACTTGAACTATACTCCCTTGCTCTCCAGGTGGGCGCCTGATTCCTGAAACTTGAATGTATTCCCATGTTCTCCAGGTGGGCTCCTGACTGCTGAACTTGAAATGTATTCCCTGTTCTCCAGGTGGGCTCTTGACTGCTGACTTGAATTGTATTCCCTGTTCTCCAGGTGGGCTCCTGATTGCTGAACTTGAATGTATTCCCATGCTCTCCAGGCGAGCTCCTGATTGCTAAACATGAAATGTATTCCCTATTCTCCAGGTGGGCTCCTGACTGCTTAACTTGAATGTATTCCCTGCTCTCCAGGCGGGCTCCTGATTTCACCAAAATAAACAAAAACAAAGAAAATTTCTGCCCCAGTTTGGTAGTTGGGCATATATATGAGTGTTAGACTGAGTTTTTCTACCACTATTGAAAGTTAGGTCCTATTATCCAGGGAGGTCCTGACAACTCTTAACTGAACGACAATTATAAACCTAAGTTATATCTTCCAAAAGTATTACTTCCACTAAGTCCTGTTATTTAAGAAGGTTTTAAAACTACATCCTATTATCCAGGAAGGTCCTGAAAATCAAAATCCAATCTTATCTTAAAAGTAACAATTTTATGGCTGAATTGTACTACCCTAAAATAGAATTTACGCTACATCTTGTTATCTAATGGAAATCTTAAAACTAGGTCCCATTATTCAGTGGGGGGGGGGGAGGGTCCTGAAAACTTCAAATTAAATCCTATTATCCAGGTAGGTCCTGGGAGTTTTACCGTCAAACCTGTTTGGTGCTTGCCTTTCCTTGTGGAGGATTTCTCCAAAACACCGAAGCTTTCTGCCCCTGTTTCAATCAAAGAAAAATCTTGTCAGTTTAAAATGTGGTGGTTAGTTTATGGCATTTTTGCTGAAGATGTCTCCACTGCCATGTTTTGCTTTGACTTGCTTCTCCGAATTGGCCCTGAACCGCTTGACTTTCTGACTGACTTTCAAACCCCCATGACCTTGGATGACCCAAGTGTTCTATACCCAAACCGTTGTTTTACATCTCTGACCCCTTTCTCTGAACCTTTGCATCCACATGAAGTTACCAAATCATTCTACCGATGAAACTTCCGGTGACTCCATATTTCCCACTTTACATCCTGCTATCTTTGGTATGTTCTGGCCACACTGTGCTTTGCAATTTTGGAAGTTGGTAGTGAGCTTTGAAATCCTTTCTTATTCGCTTTGAACAAGACTGACACTGGAACATCTTAGAGAAACAAAACCCCAAAAGAAATGAAATGCAATGAACTTGAGAGTTAAGGATAAAGAAAATCCAAAACCGGACGACTTGCTAAAAAGAAAAAGGAAATTATCTGAGTGGAACAGCTGGTACCACTGATCATGACACGCATTTCGGATTAACCGGCCCAGGCTGTCTAACCAACCAACTTTCAGTTGCCATACGTTGTTTCCCCGGAATTCCACAACTAGATTTCTTCACCTAAACCTTAACCTTGTTTATCCTGTGGTGCCCTGAAAGGTTTTCACCCACAGACCTCTCTCATTTGTTCATCTCTCAACTCACTTTCGCCTTAAGGTGCCCGTGAGGGTTTTCACCGATAAGACTCTTTCATTATTCATTTCTCTCAGCTCCTGTCGCCTTACGGTGCCCGTGAGGGTTTTCACCAATAAGACTATCATTTTAATTTTCCCGCTCGGACCATAGTGTTGCCCCTGACATGAATCACTTCTACTTGCTCGACGTGGCATTTCTCGAAGACTGATCAGATTGTCTTTCTTTGGACCGTAACGTGGGCTTTTGGACAGGGTTAGAAAGAAAGGGTATTAAAGGCTCAAAACAATTCAAATGGGTTCAAAATTACAACTTTCAGAATCAAATTTCTTACAACAACCACAACTTCTGCCCCAATTTCTTGCTTGGGGATTTTTGGGTTTTTATTTTGATGGGACCTAACCGTGAGGCTGCCTACGTATCCTTAAAAGGAATCAGGTCGAACGTAGTTCATGTCATAGAAATTGTTTTGATGATGTGATTTTCACTTTTCTCTTTCCTCTTTTTTCTTCTTTTCTTTTTCCTTTTCTCTTTTTGTTGTTTTGTTGTTTTTCCTTTCTTTTTTTTTTCTCTACTCTTTCTTTTCCTTCGTTTGTCTCTTTTTCTCTCTTTTTCTTTCTTTTCATTCTTTTTCAGTCTTTCCTTTTCTTTTCTCTTCTCTTTTCTTCTTTACCGCTTTGCTGAATTTCGCTACTGATTTCAAAAGAAGGGTATGAAAGAAAATAAATAAGGCTCAAAGGGGTAGCAAAGGATAAAGTGTTTAGATAGCAGAACAAAATGCCTTCGTCATTCCAATCTTCAAAACATGCCAAGTACAAACAAACACAATTGAACCAAAGAAATCACACATAATATCTTTTGACCGCATCGGAATTGATGGCCATTTCTACACACTTGCCTTCTATATCTGTTAAGTACAAAGCGCCATTTGACAACACTCTGGTTACAATGAACGGCCCCTGCCAATTTGGGACGAACATGCCTTTTGCTTCAGCCTGATGTGGAAGGACACGTTTTAATACTTGCTGACCCACCTCAAACATCCGGGGATGCACCTTCTTGTTGTATGCTCTGCCATTATCTTTTGATACAACTGGCCGTTACATACCGCCACCAGTCTTTTCTCATCAATCAGACTTAATTGCTCCAATCGGGTTTTGACCCACTCATCATCATCAATTTTGGCTTCAGCGACAATCCGAAGGGATGGAATTTCAACTTTTCAGAATTAGCTTGGCTTTTAAGACTGGGCCGAAGATTCCTCATGAATGTCATGTCATTGAAACCAGCATAAAAAGAATTGTACAAGGAAGAAAAGAAAAACAAGAATAAAACTATCAGGGATGATGAAAAAGGGAAATTGCATTTCATTGAAATCAAAAGACAACAAGGTTTATACATCCAAACGGACGGAACATAGAGTCTGAATTACAACCCTGGAATAATCCAGATAAACTGAAAGAAAATCAAAGCAAACTACCAAAACTCCTTACGGGTAGGGAGAGGAGTAGCTTCCCAATTGTTAATCTTTGCACTTGGCCCGACAAATTGCACATCTGCCTTCCTAGAACCCTCTCCAATTTCCACCATGTTCACATCTTCGAACAACTTCTCGAACCTTTCAATCACCTCTTTATCAAGATCAACCACAAAACTAGGAACTATTGTTACTGGGCGCTTCCTAGCGCTTGGCTTGACAATGACGGGATCTGTGGGAGCACCCTCCACAATCACGACAGGCTTGTTCGCCACTCCGGGCACAACCACTTTTGCCCTTTCTTGTTTCGTTGCAACCTTACTTGAGGACCCCTTCTTGACTACCGCAGATGGTTCACTGTTTGCTCCGTTCAATTTGATCATCGACTTCTCACTTGTTGACTTTTCAACCGGCCTGTCTTCACTGGATCGAATCATCATGACGGTCTGCGAAGGCTTCTTAGGCTCCCTTTCTTTATGCACTATCTCGATCATATTTGTCTCCTGATGGGTCGGCAGCGGGTTCTGGTTGATGTTGGGCGCCTCCGGAGCTTGGACTTCAATCCGATGTGTATCAATGAGCTCCTGGATAGCGTTTTTCAAATGCCTGCATTTCTCCGTGTCATGACCCGGAGCACCAGAACAATATTCACAGCTTACAGAATAATCAAGATTTCTCGGGGGAGGATTTGGCAGTTTTGGCTCGATCGGCCTCAGCATATCCAATTGTCTCAGCCTGTGGAACAAACTAGTATAGGACTCTCCCAATGGAGTGAAGGTTTTCCTCTTCTGCAACCTCTCGTTCTTAAGTGCTTGGTTGGGCCGGAAACCTGATCCAGGAGAGTTCCGGTAGGTGCTTGGGGGTGGATAGGCATTTTGTGGAGCTGGGTATGTATTTTGTGGGACTGGCGCACGCCACTGTGCGTGGGCCGGAGGTTGGCTGTATGTTTGGGCATAGTGGATAGAAAAATGGGGGTCTGGTTGTGGGTAGTAGTGTTGGGGTGGATTATACGGGGTATGGGGGTAGGTTTGGTGGTGGGGTCGAGGCTGATTATAGTGGTGAGGCGAGCCCCTGGGTCCGAACCAAGCTCCTAAGTCAATTGTTGCTACATCCTCTTTCTTCTTCTTTCCAATTACTCCCCAGTTTCACTCTGAATGGCCTAGGTGGTTGCCTTAATAGCTGAGTAGCTCATGATTTTATTGGACTTGAGTCCCTCTTCTACCATGCCCCCCATTTTTACAACCTCATTGAAGGACTTGCCTATCGCTGACACCAAATGACCGAAATAAGTGGGCTCTAAGGCCTGCAAGAAGTAATCCACTATCTCACTTTCTTTCATCGGAGGGTCAACCCTCACTGCTTGCTCTCTCCAACGGAATCCATACTCTCTAAAACTCTCACCGGGCTTTTTCTCAATCTTCGTCAAAGACAGACGATCCGGAACAATTTCAAGATTGTACAAAAATGGCAGGCGAATGCTTGGGCTAGATCATCCCATGTGTACCACCTGCCGTGATCTTATCGGGTATACAACTCCAACGTTGATCCGCTCCTGAAATATGCCATCAGTAACTCATCTCTTCCGTCCGCTCCTCTCATCTTGCTACAAAAACCTCTCAGGTGTGCCATTGGATCACCGTGCCCGTCCTACAAATCAAACTTTGGCATCTTAAACCCTGCTGGCAGTTGAACATCTGGGAACAAACACAAATCTTTATATGCCACACTTACTTGACCACCTAGCCCCTGCATATTCCTGAAAGATTGTTCCAAGCTCTTGACTTTCCTAATTATCTCCTCCTGCTCGGGATTCTTAGTTGGCTTTTCAGTTTCTGCCGGGAGATCAAAATGAGGAGTGTAAGAACATGGTTCTGGAGCTTTAAAGGTAGGTTCCGGGGGTATTAATAGTTGTCGTGAGTCTGGAGCAGAGGCTCACTGGAAGATCGGTGTAATGCAGCAGGTGGAGGTGCCACAAAGACAGGAGTGACTGGGTGAGGAGGGTATGGGACTTGTTTGGGTGGTGGAGCTGGTGGTGTTTGGGAAGTGGTGCCATAGCATTGTTGGTAGGGGGAAATGCTGGAGATGAATTCATAGTAGTAGGCTCCTGGGGTTGAGCCAATGAGGGGATATAAGAAGAGTTGGCAGGGTAAACTGGTGGTGGGTGCCCTTTTGCCCAGGCCTGGTACATTTCAGCCATTTGTTGCTTTAACTTATACATCTTTTCTTTCATCGAATTAACATCCAACTCTTCCACCTCTTTTGATGGATCGACAATACTTGCCTCTAGTTCTTGGTTGGCCGTGTTTAGCTTGTCTTTTGACCGGGTGTTGTAGTAGTGAGTTGCCAAAATGCCAATCAACTAACCACCTGCCTGGACTCAATACATCAACAACAACCTTGTTAGCGATTAAGGCTATAACAAATTGGCAACCGCACATTTTGGGGCATGAATGCACCTAAGCAGTTAACCGTTTCTATTATGCAATTGATCGGTTGCTTGCATCATCCCGGCTTTCCTTATTTCCATCTGCAACTTATTTTTCTTTTCTTTACTCTCTTTTTTCTTTCCTTTGCTTTCTCTTTGATTTTATTCTCTCATTTCTCCTCCTTGTTTTGCCATTGCTCCCTTCTCTCGGTTTCTTATTTTCCCTCTTTTTCTTTTCTTTTTCTCTCTTGTTTTTCGTTTATTTTTCTTTCCCTTTTTCATTTGGTTACGGTCGAATCCAATGGAGATTCCCTACGTATCATGACCCCGCATAAATCAGACCAAGCGTAGTTCTTGTGGACATAAATGAAAAATAAATAACAAAATATTTTTTTGGGATTTTCAATTTTTCATAAAAAAACAAACGCTTTGATTACAATGGCTCAAAAACTGACAGACTCAAATGAAACTAACAAACTCTGAAAAGATGAAAATACAGACTCAAAAAGAACTAACAGACTCAAAACAAACTGACAGACTTCAACAAAAAGAGAAAAATACAGACTCAAGCAAAGATCACGAATACATTAATGCCTCAAATGCTCCTGGGGCCGGCGGGGCATCATTCGACCTCACCACGGGCCTATATGCAACGATCCCCTTGAGCCTTTCCAAATCACTCATTATTTGCCGGACAAATGTCATCACTGCCGCGAAGAAAGTGGTGCAGGTCATATCCTCGCATGCTTGGCACTTCACCACAATGTAATCAGCAATGGCCCTGACCCTCTCTCGGATCCTACCCTGTTCTTGCAATAAACGCCCAATCTGCCGAGCCCTAGCTTCCAAAGTTTGTTCGGCTGCATGGTTCTGTTCTTGAAATTGCTGCAGATCCCTCTCTAGCCGTGCTATCAAGGCATAACAATGCTCCCTTTCGGCATTGAAATCTCTTGCCTGCTTAGCCATTTCATTTTCAAGGACCTTGACCTTTTTCTTCATACTCACCATCCCCTTGTCGTATTTCTCCTTCAGTTGCCGAACGAGACTGGCCCGTTCCCCCACATCCTTAGCTAACTTGGCTCGGGCATTTGCTACTTCCGCTTCGGTCTTTTGCAAATCATCCTCGAAATCACGCGCCTTTTGGGTAAGGCTGTAGATGAGCTTTTCGTCTTTTCTGCTCCTGCCCGTGTTGTCAATTGCTATTTTCATTTTTCGAACTTGGGCTCGGAGAGCTTCATTCTCTTGGGCCAACTTTCTTCTTTCACCTTCGGCTTCTTGTGCTTGGAGATCACTGTTGAATTCCATGTTTCTCAGCTTTTCTTTCAAAGCATGAATCTCAGCATGATACGTCTTTTCATTTTCCTCCCATGCTAATCATTCTTGGATTTTGTCGTCAAAAGCTTGAACATGAGGTCTTTTGGCAGGCCTCTCGAGCTCGGGTTCTGGCTCGTTGTTCACACAAGTCCTTTCCTCAAACCAAGCAGCATAGTTTGGATCTACTTCCCCCTTTGCAACATCTGGTACCTGGGTGCCATTTTTTCAGATACCGGCAGCTATTCCAATCCTGCTGAACTAAAGCCTCGGGCAATGCAGCTTCCGGATGCAACTCTATGACCTGGGTGCTTACATCTTCATCTTCAGGCACAATCTGATATATTCCCAATTGCCTCAAGACCCTTTGCGGTGCGTACGGCTGAATACTCCTTACACTCATTAACCTCAGGTAGCCTTTAGTAGCAGTCATGTATATGGCTTATGTCCTTGGGAGCCATCCTATAGTCCACTCGACCTGACCTGCTTTGAGAGCTTTCAAATGAGCTACCCATGCTTCAAACCATTCCGGCATGCTGTAATCTTTTACCCTCTCCTCGTAACTGGTGATGAAGTTATCTGGGTTCGAGCCATAACTCATGAATCTGTAGTGGTGGCGAAGATGCTCGATCAACCACATTTGTAGAAGGATATTGCAACCCTCAAAGAATTGAGCCCCGACTTTGCATAAAGTCAACGCTCGATAAATATCTGCCAGCACCAACGGGGCAAGTGTATGATCTTCCCTGGTAGTGAGGATTTGTGCAATTCTATCCATACGAATATCAACTGTACCTTCCTCATTTGGAAAAACCATGATCCCCAAGAACGCCACAATAAACGCAAACCGGCGATGAATTTGCCAACGGCCCTTATCTTGTTTGTTGCTCAAACCCTTTTCATGCGTTTCAAAACGAGCAGAGTGCCCGAACCTGAAGTATAAGAAATGGAAAGCACAACACCCGTTGCTTACACGGTCTTTCTTCGTCTGTTTACTGATATTCAGGAGGTCAAAAAACTTGTGCACTGACGGAGCCCTTGAAAATATGAGTTGTTGCTTCCTCAAATCCCGTCCAAACTCAATATACCCAGCCATTTCCTCCAAAGTAGGGGTGATCTCAAAGTCTGAGAAACGAAAAACATTATGGACAGGGTCCCAGAAAGTTGTCAGAGCCTTGAACAGATCGTCCCGTGGTTTAATCTCAAGGATGTTTATAAGGGCGCCCAACTGCTTTTTCACCCATTTCTAACCATCTTCATCTAGATCATTCCACCACATATGCAAGTGCAACCCAAGCCTGCTCCCTAACCACTTCTGGTGAATCCTGGATAGTATTTATTTGTTCCTGTGGAAGGTTAAGGTTAGGGTTGACTCTAGTGGACCCTTTTTGTAAAACAGGTTTCCAATTATTATACGAAAAATCAAAGGACCATGATTCCTTCCCTTATATGCCAATTTTAGCCAAATGACTGCTTTTGCAAATGTGGCCCCTTTCCAATTCCACACGAATTTTGAGGCCGGGGAGGACTATTTTATGACATTTCGCAAACTTGTTCGTTCTTTTACGAAAATAGCCCTTCGACAACTGAAAAATACTCTAAGGCTATTTCGGCAAGAACGGTTTAAAACATTGCCGAAGCTGAATCGGCTTATTTTGACCAAAACTACATTTACTTGACCCCTGACTCTTTTTTCTCTTTTTTTTTAAAAAAATAAGGCCGAACCCTATGTAGGTTGCCTACGTATCCAACATCCGGTGAGAATCAGACCTACGTAGTTCGATAGTTTTGACTCTTTTGAAACAACTCTTATTATTCTCTTTTTTTTAAAAAAATTAGCAGAGTTTCGGGATATTTTCAAATATTGGGTTTTTTTTTAGAACTGGGTTTTATTTCTTCCTTACATCTCTCTTGGTTTTCCTTTTTATTTTCCCTAGCCGGTCAGCATGCAAGCCGAAACAAATACATGTTCACATAGCACATAGAATGCATCAGGATGGTCTGTTATTTTGGATACAGCTGTCCTAGACGGACCCAACCCCTGTGTTGAGTCCCCTAAGTCAAATGCACGTGATGCAAACAAGCGCTCCTACTAGGGATCCGGCATGAAGCTACGTTTTTCTAAGTTTAAATCCTGGGGTTTTGGTCTAAACTTGGGGTACCCGAGCGGACAACTGGGACCGAGGAGGGGGGCGACGTACCGGGAGCACTAAAGTCTGCCCGGCCTTGTCGCTTGCCCAGCCTCGCTCTAGTTGGTATAATTTCTACAGAAAAAGCGGGCTACGCGAACGTATGCACCATTTTCAGGAGACTCAGATGGGTGGCGTAAGAAGACAATTATATACGTTTCAACAATATTAAAGCGGTAAACAGATAGCATTTAGCACAAAAAGGTTCACAGAATACAGTAATATCAACGATAAATAAAGCCAAGTAAAAATCATGAAACAAGCTCGAATTCTTAAACCCTGAACCAAAAGTTCTGGGTTCTTGTCCCCAGCAGTCGCCAGAGCTATCACACCTCCTTTTTACTATACTCCCGGAAAGGGTATAAGGGAGTTTTTTCCAACTTAAAGTGACAATCGAAACGGGATTATTTTATAAGATCAGAGTCACCACTTGGGAAATTAATGGTGTCCCAAGTCACCGGTTTAAATCCCGAATCGAGGAAAAGAATGACTCTGTTATACAGTCTGCGAACACAGAAATCCGGGTAAGGAATTCTGTTAACCCGGGAGAAGGTGTTAGGCACTCCCGAGTTCCGTGGTTCTAGCACGGTCGCTTTGATCCTACTTGGCTTACTAAATTATCTAATTACTGATTTTAGAACCTATATGTTTTTACCGCTTTTCAATTAGGAAAAATATCTTGAAACGGGTCACGCGTACGTGTACCCATTTGTTTGGCGCGTCAAAAACGTGTCACGTGAACGTGTCCACAATTAATAACGCTTTATTTTTATTAGGAAAATTTGGGCCGAAGTTGCGCGAACGCATACTCCAGTTTTGTTTTTAGAATCACAATCATGTCACACGAACGTGTCCACAACCGCGATAGTATATTAAACGGCCCTAAAGGTTTTTCTACGAATATTCCTCATTAATAACTAATCATTTTTAAAAAGAACCCGAAAGAACTAAAGAGGTGTTTTATGCCAAAGTTTAAACTCAAAATCAAGGTAAATAGACAAAGATCCATTTCAATTTTTTTTTTTAAAAAAAACAAGTTCGATGATGTTCGGCAAACAAGGAACCATCAATTTTAAAGATGGTTTGGGACATGCTTCAGCAACAGGCCCAATTTGAAAATCATGCAGCCGAAGGAACACAGCCTTGGGATCGAACCTTTGTGAGTCCACATCAACTCACATAAAGTTATGTTCCCCATTATCACGTCAACCCAGAACAATCAACAGATACTTCATGGAAACATTGAAATTGATTAAACAAAATGAAACCCCCTTTTTATTCTTTAAACGGCTAGATCCCTTCCCCTAACTATCATATGCCAGCTAATTACATGATTCCGGATTCAGCCCAATCATCCAGTTAACAATTTCAAAGGCAGTCATGGCTCTCAATTTTATCAATAGAGTGGATCATATTTGCACTTCTAATTGCTAAAACTAACCTTCATTTCAACAAGATATTAACACTGACTGATTGTGCAAAGATTTTGAGTAAGACTAATAAGGAAATTGAGCTACTCTTAACGTGGATCTATGATTATATATCACAAATCAGATCTTATTTCCAAACACAAGTAACAGACACCTTAGAACACATCACAATACCCTTCAAATAGTCAACTAGACTTGTCATTTTACAGGTTCCCTATGAGTCTAACAACTGGCATTCCAAAGGATTTAAATAAACAACCAGGGCCAAAACCTTACTGATCTATAGCAAGAATCAGTCCAAAATCTGTTTTCCAGGACATTAATGTAAAAGAATAAAGCTGAACAAACGAAATTCATGGTTTAACCATCTTTACAAACTCAAATTCACTCCTATTTTCAAGCATAAGTTCATAACACCTTGAACACACATGAGTTCATTCCCAGATCCACACTACAACAGACTTGACATCCTTGAACAATATCATTTAAAAGTTTAAAACAGTCCCTGAAGCAACTATGCTCAAACAAGCTCAAATCTGATATTTAAAATAGAACAGGTGACATGAATAACTACGCCTAAGAAGCTAGAATAAAATGGACATCAAACCAAAATAAAATCAGGTCACATAGCCCACAGGTAATATAGTGTTAGCATTGATCAAACTCCTCAGCTTGAATTAACAAACAGCATCATAACTTAGCCAAAACTTCATTTCTCATTCATGGTGTGAAAGGAATACCTGGATACAGCGGTCAAAACAAAAGGAAGAGAGATAATTAGGGTCAGAACTTCAGCTCACAGCAGCAATGTAACAATGAAAACCAATTTTAAATTGAAATGATGCACAGCAGTCCCAAAACCAGTTTTAATCAAGTTGTAATCCAGAAAAACCTCAACCCAGGCTTTCATAAACCCAAGCTCAAACCATTTTAAATCCTACAATGAGGAGCTACTGTTTTCAGATGTTTGAAAAGAAGCAGAAAAATCACTGGAATTCAATGAAACAGTAGTATTTTATTTGTATTTCTATCTCTGAATTATAGTGCTAATGGTTCTTTGTATTTTTTTTGGAATTCTATCACTGAAGTTCTTAGGTCTCTTCCGTCTAAATTCTCAGATTTTTTATCTCTTCCAGTCTCTTCCGTCTGATTTTTTAGATTTTATCTCCTCAGCTCTCTAGGTCTTTTTTCTCTTTTTTGGTCTGCCTTGCAAGGCAAGTTTAAGGTGCCTTTATAGGCAAGGGACTAGGGCAACTATCAGATTTCCCTTTTTCAGCTCTACCCCTTTTCTAATTTTATTTTTTGCTACTTGATCCCTCATTTACTGACTTGTT
>NW_017675261.1:6446-71882 GCF_001879085.1 Nicotiana attenuata | reverse complement strand
TCCCGGGTAAATAGGGGCAGCTGTTGATACCCAATTTTCCCATCTATTTTTATTCTCAAAAATTAGCATGTAACATTATATTAAGTGTATGAGCCTGTCAAGAAATTGACATTTTTCGATTATTTTTAACAAGCCTTTTTAAAAAATTCATTTTATTAATTGTTATTAGGCTAGTACCAAAATCCAAATTAATTATTTCCAAAACTATTCTTTGGGTGAGTAATTTTTTCCATCCTCATATTTATACCAAAAATATAATAATGGTGTATATCAATTTTTTATAAATTATTTGATATTTTTAAAGCTAATGAACCATAAAATTGCAATTATAGCCTATATTTACGATTAATAGCATTTGACAATTATAAAAGTATTCCTCTATTATTCAGTATAACGTATTATATTTTATTAATTAGATTCAGTGCTTTTAATATTATAATATCATTATACTTATTCATTTATATTATTTATAAAAAGGGTGAATAATATGTTGAAATTTATATATAGTTTATCTCCCCGCGATTACCTCATTTCCAATTTCTAGTCTCAAATCCAAACCCCAATTTCCCAATCCCAATTGTTCATTTATAACTCCGACCCCATATCCCCTTATATCTATTAGTCTGTGTTTCTTCGTAAACCAGGATCACCGTTCAATCGGGATCGTTAGATCATTCAGGATCAACGGGTCCATAGTCACCCTTCCACCTAATTAAACTCAGACGACCCCCTTAACCTATTCATTCCCCACCAACCCGCCACCCTTGAATTTCCCCTTTCTCTCCCAGTTCTCTCTGCATACCTCGTGTTCAAGACCCTTAGCCGTGCCGGCTCACCTCAAAACTAACCCTAATCCCTTCTATCTCGCCTGGTAATCCATGCGCTTCTCAGCCATTGGAAACGTCTTATACTCCCCTCCTACTGCCTCCTATCGAAGCCTGATTTGCAAGATCGAGGACAGACTTCAAGGGTTTCACTCAGATCTCACCGAATCGAGTTTCCGGCCATTCTCCGGCCTTGACTCGGCATACCCTAGTCTCCTGAGTCTAGATTCCGCGACTAATTATCATCCGACTTAGATTCGATCTTTTAAGCCTTTCTCACTCTGAGAGGTTTCTTCGGAAACCCCTAACTAATTCGAGTTTTCTCCGATTCCTTTAGATCCTGCTATGTATCTATGCTATGCCGTGATTTATTTTTAAAAAACGATTTCCCTAAATTTTTACCTTTGAAAATTGACTTTCAAAAACCCCCTCTTTTTCCGATTTAGGGGTTTCTGGAAAGTGTTCAAGTTTTTTACGAATTTTTTCTTCTTTATTTATTTGTATTGTTCTCTTACTGTGTTCCTGTATCATGTTCTCACTCGCTTTATATTGTTTTCTTATACTTGCCTCTATTTATGTTCTTGGTGCGTTCTTTACTGAATTTCATACTCCGTGATTTGAATTTTCTTTTGTGCTCAGTGTTTTCCTATACTCCGTGCCTGGCCATTATTTCTCCTACTTTTGTTTTTGTTTTTCCTTTCTTTTTATGGCTTTTTATGATTTTTTCCCGCCTGTTTTTTTCATCTTCACCATGATTATTCTTGCTATCTTCAATTCTCCATAAGCGTGTATCTTTTACTGTTTTCTCTACAGGTCAGTGTTCTCTCATTACGTTTCGAAACTAGTTTCTTCGCTCTGTTTGCTTTGAATCTTTCTACTGTTGGCAGCTTTCTCATGAGTTTCCGAAAGAAGCTCAACTAAGCCTGTTTTATGACTACTTGCCTCTCCATCCCTATGTTCGATTCATGTTTGGAAAACCCTAGAATTTGGGATTCCGCCGGGATTTCAATTATGTAGGTTTTAGGGTTTTATTTTTAGAACCCTAAAACTCTCTGCACAACTCTCCTGCACTTGGATTTTTTCCACTGATTTTACAAGGGCATGACAAAATTTATTGTGTTTACAGCATGCCTGTGTGCTTTATAGTGTGTTGAATCTTTCTTTAAAAGGATTTCAACTAGTGATATGAATCAGACATCCATTCTTTTGGTCTTTAATTGATTGTTACTGATTTTCTTGAGTAAAAACCTTTTCTTTCACCGTTTTCGACTAGGTTTCGTATATACCAAATATTTTGGACTTGGATTTCTTGGCTGTAATCGATTCTTCTTTCCCTTTAATTATACACCGTGTACTTCAAAAACCTTGTCCTTTAAATTAACCTTTATGAATTCTGTCCTCAATTGCATGCTTTGCACAAAGAGTTTGATTATAACTTCTTCCTTAGTTGTTTCGATACCCGTTTGATATTGAATCCCTTTAATTACAAGGGAGTTATTGAGATTGATTTGAAAATCAGACCCTTCAAGCTTATTTCCTTACCTTATTTCTCATAACTTTCACACTATAAATCACCCGGCCTTTTCTTTTCACAACAGACAGCTGAATACACTTCAGACTTCACACTTATTAATTCTCAGGAACCCTTCTGAACTTTCTTGTCTCACTTTGGCTTTCACAAAACTTACTGCTTTCTTTTGCTTATCTCTTTTTAAAAACTAGTATGTCTTGATTCAATTCCCAGCATCATCCTAATGCTGTTTATTTACAGTCTTTAAGCCTATGTCTACATTTCTGCAGAATGACATTGAAATGCTTCATGTGCTACTGGTTTGCTTTACTTTCTGGAAACAACTAGTTCCCCATCCCATTTACCCCCATATGTTGTAAGTGGGACTCAGGGCCATGGCCCAACAAGAATTGTTGCTCATGAACTGAGTTTGACCCCCTAAGTAGGGCTAAAGGGTGTCCTCCAGTATGCCCCCATTGCTGGTATGCCCTTGCCCTACTCCTTTCTTGAATTCCTTGCTTGTTATAAATCCCCCAACTCCCTACTCCCCTATGTATTGCTGAGTTAAAGGAATAGCCTGGCAGCATCCCAAATGTTGTCCAAGGATGAACCTGACCTTCAATAGGTCCTAACCTCCCCATTTTACAACTGACAAGCTGGATCAGGTGGTGTGCTCTTATTACGCCTCAGAAAATGCTGCATGTACCATGCTAGCTACCCCTCCGTCCTCACGTCGTGGCACGCACTTTAGCTTGTGTCCAGTCCTATGTTCTCCCCTCTGCCTGTTAATTAGGCTCTTGCTCGGTGATCCTGGTAGTCGCCTCGATAACTGGATCAGAGGGTCGGGCTCCTCCTATACGGCACTCATAATCTGATATCTGCTATTGAAATTGGTGCGTAAGTCATTGTTCCTTCTGTGAGTGTCTCTGAAGCGTCGCGTGTTGATATCTTGTGGACATGCAGCTGTCCAATTTGAAGCTAGGACAATGATCGTCTAGTAGAAGATGTCTGATCTGTGTTGAGTCAGTTGGTTTAACTCTCATATTATTAGACTCTGAGTCCTAGATTAGGCTGATTAGATGTAGCTTTCTTTCCTGACTTCATCTGTCCTTCAATCAATTTCCATGTACATTAAAACACTACTGGCGCGTGGCAATAGTGAAGTGGTAGTGTGAGATGATGTCGAGTTGCATGGAGGTGGATATTGGCATATGTCATATGATGTATTACTACTTCTGAAATTCTGCATCTCATATTAGATATCATATAGGTAGATACGATCTCCCTGAATATGTTCGGGGCATGCTCTATATAGAATATCTATGATAGATATGGAAACTATCTTCTGTAGTAAGCGCTCGGTTGTTGCTTGTCTAGTATAGTTTGAGTACCATTTCAAGGTGTTTTCAGTATCTCATATTAGATACCACTGGCTCATAGGTTTTTTCTGCACCTTCATATAAATCTACCATGTCATTAAGTCGGTTCTAAAATTCTGCATATTGATAGATCATGCCAATAGGACTTTCCTCCATGACCAATAACAGCGATTAAAAATCAGTTTAACGCCTAGAAAGCATTGCCTGTAAGGTGCTATCAACTAAACCTGAATCGTCCACTCCCCTCCTAAGTCTAAAATCGAGTGGTAATTTTGTTTAACACTCGCAGAGCTTACACAGACATTGCTGTTTTTTTTTTTTCTGCAGTCTTTATCCTTCGCTCGAATAATAGATATGCATGCCTCATAGGTCCCGTTAACAATAGCAAACGTGTTAGGTAATTAATCCACATGTGTCAGTTCTTCGACAACTCACATCTAAGCACTAGGGCTATTCGACTCCCATATCTGGAACGATAGTGTGGGTAAATGCAACCTATCCTACGCTTTAATTTAATCTCACGACCAAAATCAAGTATGTGTAGTCCAAGACATGCTAAACAATTGCTTTCCTTAAAGTATCCGAGAGAGGCTGTCTTCGTAGAGCCCCATTGATATGTCCTACTTTTCCCCTTTATTGCATATATGTGTTTGCTCGCCTCCGCCCAGATTTATCCTTTTAAAACTCTTGAAAAACGCCAACTCCTCACCGCATTTAGGATTAGCTAGTCCCAAATGCCTCCGGCTGATAGCGGGGACGGGTAATAGCATGCCAGTACGCGAACATACCACCTTCCGCGCGCTAAACACCCTTAACGGGGGCGGAAGGGCTAGATATGGAGATGATGAGATCACGCGGCGATCAACCACGCATGCGTACGGATTGGCTACCGCTGTGTCTGTGTGATAATCATGTGTGTTGTACAAACTAAGACCCCCTTCCTACTATAAACTTTGTTATTATCAATACGAAAATCGTTTCTTTCGCTTTCAGCTCACCAAATTTCTTCCTCAACTTCCTGGCACTATTCTTTTAAAATTTATGTTCACTCACTTCTTTTGTTTGATTTTCTGCACTTGGACATTCCTTTTTAAACAAGTTGTGAGACCACCTAGATCTAATTGTCAAAACATGCTTGTCAACCATTATACATACCTAACTTGAATCTTTATGTGAATTATTTTGTATGCTCATTTGATATTTAAAGTCACAACAGTAGCATGGCCGAAACCACTATGGGATCTTGAGGGGTGCCTAACACCTTCCCCCTCGAGATAATTTTCTAGCCCTTACCCGAACTCTGGTATCTTTCCAACTCCAAAACTCGTGGTGTCCTAATGCCACTTTAATCATTCAGCGTCGGCGACTCTTCCAAATCGCAAAAACCCAATTCCCAAACGGGAACTAGAGTTTGTCTCCCAAATTGTCGTAAACCCGATCTTCGCTAGAGAAAAATGCGCGAAGAGGCTGTCGAGAACAATGAACCTGAGTACCTTCTGTCTGAAAATAGTGAAACTGGAGAGGAATACCATGCAAGCCACGCACAATCTCCGGATATAATTGCCAACGCTCCGAGGCCAACCGTGAGGCATTCACAATTAAGACATGTATAAGACCCAGACACCAGTAGCGCAATATTTCAAAACTCGGGCTGTAGTTCAAAGCTGTCCTTGAGCTTTCTGAAAAGCCTCGCCTCGCACTCCTCCCTGTCCACTGGAGAGAGAAACCCTTCTAAGGTCAATCTAGTGCATACGTCGGCCGCAATCGATGAAAACCCCTCCAACAAACATACGACCCCCGTGGTCAGTCAGCCCGCCAAGCCATACCGGCAAATCGCGCGGGCAACTCTTATAAGCTCGACGGACGGGCCTGGCGCTCCAACTCCCTGCACGGCCGGCATCGACTAGTCTACTTTCTATTGGCGAGTCCACCCCGGGAATACCCTCACTCGGTACCTATGTAGGCCTAAGAATGCCACAGAATCCAACCAAACACTCACATTTGAGAACTTTGCATATAACTTCTTCTCTCTCAACCCGCCCCCTACTGGGTCTGAAGCACGGTCCTCAGGTGCTGCTCCATGATTTCCCGTCTCCGGGAATTACACCAGAATATCATCAATAAAACAATAACAACAAAACGAGTCGAATATGGCCTGAACACACTGGCATTTCAAAGCATAAGCCTCGCAGATGGGGCACTTGTCAGACCCAAAATGACCCATTTAACAAGGATACTCGTAATCGGACCCATACGAGTCCTGAAGGCAGTCTTCGGGATATCTGGCCCTCCCCAATCTTCAACTATTGTAAACCTGAGCGCAAAGTCAAATCTTAGAAAACCCACCTGTGCGCCCTGAAGGCTGGTCAAACAGGATTCATCAATGCGAGGCAAAGAATAAACGTTCTCATTGTAACCTTGTTCAACTGGCGATAATCAATACAATTACCGAATGGAACCATCCTTTTTCTTCACTAAATAAGACCGGAGCACCCCACGGTGAAACACAAGGACGAATAACAAACCCTATCAAAGCAATTCCATGCCAACCTGATTCCGTCAACTCAGGAGCTAGCCATACTATACGGAGGAAATTGGAAAAGGGTTTTTATGTGTGTTCTCCTGGAGCACAGATCTGAATGCCAAAATCAATGTCTCTAATCGGATACATGCCTCGAAAAGATTCAACTTGGAAAACACATCGCGGTAAATCCCGTACCACTGTCTGGACCGAATCATACAGAATGTGGTTTTTTTGTTTTTTTTTTTTTTTTTTTTTTTTTCGTGTTTATCATATCATCTGTCATTCTCTCACGCACTAAGCTAAAATACGCAGGCACACCCCTTTTTCAACCATTACCGCTGAGCTTTGAGGAAAGACGATAACTTCTTACTGGGAGTGTGATCTAAGCATCCTTATCTACCACTCCAATCACACGCAGTACACCTGTGCCATAGCCTAGCGCACCGGCTTGGCGTGACAACAAAGAACTAGCATAATTTGGGGCGACACCCAGCTCATGCCCAACCGATAAATATCAAAATCAACCATGCTGGTGTAAACAATAAATCCTGCTTGTCTCATAAACCACACAACGAATAGTAACCCCAAACATCTCACTGACCGATAAACGGCGGTCCACAACACAGCAGACTTCCTCCACCAAGGATGAAAGAGTTAGTCGGGTAAAGATATGATGACCAATTTTGACCGAAAGAGACGACTTGAAAAGGTTTTGACCGAGCTCTGGTTCTTGATTGCCTACATATCCCTGGTCTTACAGGAATCAGGTCATATGTAGTTCGGGATACATCGGCGGAATATGTCGATGGGGGTTTTGAAAAGGACGTACGCAATATTTAGATTGGGAAGGCTAGTTAGGGGATCAATGGGCTGCGGGAACCGGAGCGAGATCGCTCCTACTGTGATGGCCGTTGCCAGCTGGTGTACCTGCAAATGAGCAATACGAACATATCGTGCATAAACTTAAACGTGATGCAAGTTCCCGTTGGACCATGAATGTTGTCTTCGGACGGGTAGGATGACGTCCTCAGACCATGACGTCCTGGGCCATGGAGCGTATAATAAAGGATTCGCAGGCTATGAAATGATGTTCTCGGGCTATGATAATGGTGCCTCCGAACCATGATGCCTTTGAATAATGATGTGCAAAAATATAAAGCGGGGGGAGGGGGGGGGTCCTCATGCCATGGCATGGCGTTCTCGGGCTATGAAAATGGTGCCTCTGAACAATGACGCCTTTGGACAATTTGGCGATATTTCAGCCCATAAAATGCAGGATTTGGCGATGTTTCAGCCGATGTAAAGCATAAATATAAATGGCGGTATTTCAGGCGATGTGGAGATTTAAATAAAGTTGGCGATCTTTCAGCCATGCAGGATTTAAATAAAATTGGTGATATTTCAGCCGATGTGGAGATTTAAGTAAAGTTGGCGATCTTTCAGCCATGCAGGATTTAAATAAAGCTGGCGATATTTCAGCCGATGTGGAGATTTATATAAAGTTGGCGATCTTTCAGCCATGCAGGATTTAAGTAAAACTGGCGATATTTCAGCCGATGTAAATAAGAGGTGGCGATATTTCAGCCATGCAGATGGAGGTAGAGCTTAACCTCGAAAGGCAGAAAAGTAACCCTATGCAATGCAGGGAAATGCAGATGGAGACTGTGCTTAGTCTCGGAAGGCAGAAAGGTAGCCTTATGCAATGCAAGAAATGCAGGCGGAGACAATGCTTAGTCTCGGAAGGCAGAAAGGTAGCCTTATGCAATGCAAGGAATGCAGGATGGAGGTAGTGATTAACCTCGGAAGGCAGAAAGGTAGCCTTATGCAATGCAAGAAATGCAGGTGGAGACAATGCTTAGTCTCGGAAGGCAGAAAGGTAGCCTTATGCAATGCAAGAAATGCAGGTGGAGACAATGCTTAGTCTCGGAAGGCAGAAAGGTAGCCTTATGCAATGCAAGGAATGCATGATGGAGGTAGTGCATAACCTCGGAAGGCAGAAGAGTAGCCTTATGCAATGTACAAAATAAAGGTGGAGGTATAATGAAATTTCTTAGCTGAGAGATGATAGCTGATAGCTGATTGCGTCATTGTGGCTGCTGGGGATGCCGTGCGTGGGTAGCACTTGTAAATAGGCGATGATTCTGAGAGTTGTGTTCCTGAAAAAGTATGAGTATATAATTGTATCTGATGACTTTATGTCTCGGGTGCCTGCATCCAAAGAAAAATCGTGAGTTTTGTAAAGGGGGAAGGTTAGTTCGTCTTCCCGTGGACTTCGCTTGTCCTACTCGGCTCTTGCTGTCATTGGGGTAGCGTTGTTAAACAAAGCAATTTTGATAGTAGCCATGCATGATTTAGTAAAAATATGATGTAAGTACATAATTTAAAATGATTTTCTTTTAGATGAGTCGACGACTGCGACGCGGTTCAAGACATTGCGACCTCTTTTGTTTCGGAATTTTGAGGGTCCTCCTCAAAATTCTGCCCCAGTTTACTAGTCTGGTGCTTCCGATGGCTGCGCACGATGACTGGCTGAAAATAAACTTCAGAATTTTGAGGGTCCTCCTCAAAATTCTGCTCTAGTTTCCAATATCGGGGAAAATAAAATTTGTATTGAATTGTGACCGAACCCATAGGGCTGCCTACGTATCCCCTCTTAAACGGGAATCAGGTCAGACGATAGTTCAAAATTCATCATACAGAAATTATAATGATTACACATAATAACGCTTGACTGCATCTGAATTAATTGGCTTTGGCCAGACTTCTCCATCCATTTCTGCGAGTATAAGGGCTCCTCCTGTTTGGACCCGGTGAACTATGTACGGGCCTTGCCAGTTAGGAGAGAACTTTCCTTTGGCCTCATCTTGATGCGGAAAAATCTTCTTCAGCCATCATAGGATTCTGTATGTCTTCTCCTATGAAAGAGACCTCCTCGTCAAGAAAATACATCTTTAGAGGCTCGTATTCTTCGTCCATGGGATTTTCGGCAAGATGATCTGCCAGTGCTTGTCCTTTGACCGCTTTCTGGGTCACGTAGACAATATCAAATTCACTCAGCAGGATTTGCCATTTGGCTGGCTTGCCAGTGGGCATGGGCTTCTGAAAGATATATTTCAGCGGATCCATTCTTGATATGAGGTAAGTGGTATAGGCACAGAAATAGTGCCTCAACTTCTGAGCCAACCAAGTTAGAGCACAACAAGTGCGTTCTAATAGAGAGTATCAGGCCTCGTGTGGAGTGAACTTTTTGCTTAGGTAGTAGATGGCCTGCTCCTTTCTCCCCGTTTCATCCTGTTGTCCTAAAACACAACCGAATGCCCCATCCAGTACTGCAAGGTAGAGCAACAGCGGTCTACCTGGTTCGGGCGGAACCAGAAATGGCAGCGTTGACAGGTACTCCTTGATTCTGTCGAAGGCTTTTTGACAATCATCTATCCATTTAGTGGCGGCGTCCTTCTTCAACATTTTAAAGATTGGTTCACAAATGACAGTAGACTGGGCTATGAACCGGCTGATGTAGCTGAGTCTTCCTAAGAAACTCATAACCTCTTTCTTGCTCTTTGGCGGCGGCAATTTTTGAATGGCCTTAACCTTTGACGGGTCCAGTTCTATTCCTCGTCGACTTACGATGAACCCAAGCAATTTTCCGGCAGGAACCTCGAATGCACATTTGGCGGGATTCAGTTTCAGGTTGTACCTTCTCAATCTGTTGAAGAACTTCCTCAGATCTTCCATGTGGTCAGTGGCTTTCTTGGATTTGATGATAAAATCGTCTACATACACCTCGATCTCTTTGTGTATCATGTAATGGAAAATAGTAGTCATGGCCCTCATGTAGGTGGCCCCAAGCATTCATTAATCCAAACTGCATCATCTTGTAACAATACATCCCCCACGGCGTAATGAAAGCCGTTTTCTCCGCGTCTTCTTCGTCCATCCATATCTGATGATACCCAGCAAAACAATCAACGAATGACTGCAGCTCGTGCTTGGCGCAATTGTCAATCAGGATATGTATGTTCGGCAAGGGGAAGTCGTCTTTCGGACTGGCCCGGTTGAGGTCCCGGTAGTCGACACAGACCCTGACCTCTCCATCCTTCTTTGGCACTGGCACAATGTTGGCCAACCATGTTAGATATTCCACTACTCTGAGGACCTTGGCTTTGACTTGTTTGGTAACTTCTTCCTTGATTTTCAAACTCATGTCTGGCTTGAACTTTCTGAGCTTCTGCTTTACTAGCGGACATGTCGGATCTGTTGGCAGTTTGTGAGCTATAATAGATGTACTGAGACCGGTCATATCATCATACGACCAGGCAAATACGTCCTCATATTCTTTTAAGAATTTCGTGTACTCTTCCTTTTCTGATGGTGACAGGTGAACACTGATGCGCGTTTCCTTGACATTCTCTGTATCCCCTAAGTCGACAACCTCAGTTTCGTCCAAGTTAGATATAGGCCTATTTTCAAAGTCCTCAACCTCATTAACGACCTCTTCTGGTATTTCCCTCTTCTGTGTCTATATCCGTTTGTTGCGTTATCTCGTCGCATGTCACATTCGTCGGTTCATCGAGATAAGTAATAGTAATGCTGTGCAAATAAAGTAAATGATAGAGAAAATAAGAAACTGAAATACTTTGATAAATTCAAAAATCGTTTTGAACATCGGGGCTCTTTTAAAAATTTAAAGATAATACGAAAAGGAAATCAACTAGCGAAAAAGTAAAAGATAATGCATAGTGCTTTGTTCAGCCTTGCTACCCCGAAGCTTTCTCGGCCTTGGTGGTTCTGACGGACCAATTGTTGAGGCGCGCTCCTCGGCTCACAGCTTGTATGGAAGGGCCTTCCTCCCCTTCCTCCTCAAAAATGACATGACAGTCCATATTGTTTTCTTCCAAGAATAGATTCTTCATTGCCGTCAGTGATCCATCTTCGTCTGACCCATATATGATGTCTGTTGGCTGGAAAGTTTGCTCCAGGCGGGGTATCGGGTACTCCAGCGGATAGTAAGGGCCGCGCCATGGTGGCGACCAGTTCTTGAATTCTTGCCAAGTATATCCATACCCTAATCCGAAGGTGGTGCCATGCTTCTTCAGTTTGATAGGCTTGGTAATTCCCTGGAGGTTTTTGCCGAGCCCTTTACCAGGTTCATACCTGCTCCAATTTAGTATACTTTCTATCTTGTTATCCCACCACTTATCTTTGTCCACAGCGTTGACTCGCTCGATGTGATGGTATGTTTCTCCACCTAACTTCCTTCTTCCTCCAATCGTTGGGATGGTTTGGCGACTGTATATAGCGTTACTACCGTCGCCATGAATAATCGCCTCTTGGTGATTCCACTCGAACTTCACTGCCTGGTGCAGGGTTGATGCTACAACTCCAGCAGCGTGGATCCAAGGTCGTCCCACTAGTAAGTTGTAGGATGCTGGGATGTCTATCACTTGTAAATCGACGTCGAACCAAGTTGGTCCCATTTGCAGACATAAACTGATTTTCCCGATATTGGACCTTTGGGAACCATCAAAAGCTTTGACGTTGATAGCCCCATCCTTGATTTCATGTAGACTTTTCCCCAATGTTCTGAGGGTCACCAATGGATAAATATTGAGGCTGGACCCTCCATCAATCAAAGTCCTGGTGATGAAATAGTCTTCGCATTGCACAGTGATGTGCAACGCTTTGTTGTGGCTTAAATCTTCAGGGGGCAACTCATCCTCGTGGAAAATGATTTTATGACTCTCCGATATCTGCCCGACCATGTTTGCCATCTCTCCTCCAGTTATGCTACTGGGTACATACGCCTCGCTCAGTATCTTCATCAGGGCGTTCTTATGTGTCTCGGAGCTTTGCAGCAGAGCTAAAATGGAGATCTGCGCTAGTGCTTTATTTAGCTGATCAACAACTGAGTATTCTTTGGCCTGTATCTTCCTCCAGAGATCATCGGGCCCAGTTTCAATAGGCCGTCCAGAGGCCTGCTTACTTGATTCAACTAAGTGCTCCGGAGTATATACCCTGCCGGTTCTGGTCATACCTTGTGCTGGAACTGCTTCTCCAGATCTAATATTCCCCTTCCTTCTTGCCTCGACGGTGTAATCCCAAGGAATGGCCTGTGTATGGAATGGCGTTATGGCTGACATTGCTACAGGAATGGGCACCCTCGTTTTGGGAGGTAATACAGCAACTTCAAATGGTGCAGGTGCCTTTGGAGACCCAAACTCCACCTCAATTGGTTCTGCGGTCTTAGTGGATGACGGTGTTTCAAACTTGAGAGGCACGGACATGTTTTCTTCAGCATCCCCAGAGGGCTGGATCTGGACTACGATTGGATTCAGTGTAAGTGTTGGTTTCTTGGGCTCGTCATCTTCGGCAATCAATCCAATTGACCCTTTGGGGTCCCAATCATCTTCTACCTCGATCATATGCACACCTCCACCCTTATGATCAGGCAAGGGATTGTTGCGAACATTAGGAGCAGGCTCCTTTGCCATGATGATCTTGTTGTCAATTAAAGCTTGAATTTTATCCTTCAGAGATCGGCACTCATCAATGGTATGCCCTTTCATGCCGGAATGGTATTCACAGGTTTTGTTCGGATTGACCCATTGGGATGGATTTTCTGGAGTTATGGCAGGGACTGGGGTGACGTAGCCGGCTTCTTTGAGTCTTTCATATAGTTGGTCGATTGGTCCGGCGATGGCGGTGTATTGCTTGGGGGTCTACGGTCGAAGTTAGGACGTGATCTAGAAAAGTTTTGGCGGGTGGGAGGTGATTGATAGTGAGAGGGCTAAGCATTATAGGCTTGGTAGACGGGTGCGGGTTGGGAATATCTTGGTGAGGTAGGTTGATACGTGGGATGTGGAGATGATTGGTAAGTAGGTGGTGGAATTTGGTAAGAGGGCGGAGGTGCTTGGTAATTAGGGATATGTTGATATGTGAGAGGAGGTACCGGGTAGGCTTGGTATTTTATTGGGGATTTCGTTCTCTGTGCAACCATTACGACACTCACATCCTTTTTCTTGGACGTGCCACCAGATTGTAGGGCTTTGTTGGTAGCCTGCAATGCCTCGAAATTAGTGACCATACCACTTTTAATGCCTTCCTCAATCCTTTCTCCTAGTTTGATGATGTTGGAGAATTTCCGGCCTTCGATCAGCATCAACCTCTCATAATACTGTGGATCCTGAGCTCGAACAAAAAACCTATTCATCTGTTCTTCTTCCAAGGCCAGCCTGACCTTAGCAGCCTCTGATCTCCAACAAGTAGCATACTCGCGGAATGTCTCTGTAGGTTTCTTCTTCAAATTCTGGATGTAGAAGACATCTGGCGCATTCTCCGTATTGAATCTGAACCTGTCCATGAAATTAGACGCCATTCCTACCCAGCTTGCCCACTTCTTGGGGTTTTGGCTAATGTACCAAGATAGAGCATTACCTTTCAAACTTCTCATGAAGAGCTTCAAGCAAATCTTTTCATCTCTTCCTACACCGACCAACTTATCACAGTATGTCCTCAAATGGACTCTGGGATCCCCTGAGCCATCAAACATCTCGAACTTAGGAGGTTTGTACCCCTCGGGAAGATCGATGTTTGGCTGAATGCAAATGTCCTCATAATTCAACCCCTCAATACATTTGTTTCCTTCAACACCCTGGACTCGGCTAGTCAGTTTCTTGAGCTCAGCGGCCAGGTTCTTGATGAGGGAGTCTTTGTCATCAGACTCCGGTGTGTTTGAAATGGGTTGAGTGTATTGTGGCATGGTTTCCACATAGATGGGGGTGTGGTGAGGATGATGATTTGGTGGTTCAGGAATGAGGAGCGGGGCGTTGTGACATGTGTTGCAATTTTGATGGGTAACGGGTTGCTTCTGTGGCTTCGGGATGTTCTGTGGAGGTATAGGATCTTGAGCTTTGGGAAAGTTGACGTCTGGGGTAGTGAGGGAGAATGACAAGCTTGCCAAGTTCCGAACTTGGTCCAGTTCTTCTTGAAATTTCAGTAACTTCCGTTCGAGCTGGGCAGCACTTTCTTTGGAAACCTGAATACCCTGAGGAACCTCTACCCTTTCAACTGAGTTCTCCTTCCTGACGTTGTTCAAGTCTTCCATTTTTGTTTTGCTCTTGTTTCTGATAGGACTTGGAGGAGGAGGAGGTGGAGGGCCCTTAGATCTTGTGGAGTAGGATGATGATGCCAGAGTGCACGAACTAACCTTTTGGGGAGGGGAATAAAAAAAAAGTAAAAACAAAAAGGTAATAAGTTAGTACGGATTCTGAGAAAAATGTTGCAATATTTAAACACACAGTGCAAGAATATAAATCGTGTCCTAAATTGGGTGGCTCGTTGTGCCTGAGGTAGGCCTAGCGACAAGTTGATTTGGAGAACTTATAATGCTAAATGCCTCATTGTATTGATAAAAATAAGACAAATCCCAAAACGACGCTAAAATTGCATAGAGTAAAGTGTCACTAATGGCCATTGGCCTTATTACATTTTAAAGCGAAAAAGAAAAGAGACTCCTAACTACTTGGTCCCAGAAGGACCTTCCCCAGATTGAATGCTTTCGTTGATCAAATCCTCCAGCTCGCGTAGGTTCACCAGTAAAAATGCCTTTGCTAGGCGTTCTCCTTCGTTTCCCTCAACGTTCTGTCAGTCGGTGACTCTTTTTCTTACTTTTCCTTCCAATTCCAACAGACTGTATTCCAGATATTCTAGCTTTTCGCTAGCCTTGGTGACCCTCTCTTTCCATTCATTAATTTTGTCACTTGATGGGAGATTCCTCCACCGGGTTAGCAAGAGTGAGGTTATACTGACCATACCGAAGTCGGGGACCTTGTTCTCCATTTTCTGCAAAACAAATGGGTTAAGACCATACCCCCACCGGACTCGACTATTTAAACCAATAATTAGCATAAAAGCATTTAGTTCTCCAAATAAATGCACAGAATATGGTGTTGTCCGTTTGGGTTCCAAGGAAACCCAGTGGACTTTGGACAAGGCTATCTTAAAGAGGCATTATGTGGACAGCATAACTGACTCGACTAGGTTTGACAGTGATGCATGCAGAGTTAAATAGAATAAGGTTTCTATGGGGTATTAGACTGGTACCCTTGAGCGGACAACTCAAGAGGGAAAGGCACGGAACCGTCGACTGCACCGCTGATCGGCTGATTTTACCGCAAATATGCCTTTGCCAAATTTAGGGGGTGATAATATTGGAAGAGCGCAACAACTCATTATATGCGTTGCTATGGCATTTGTTTGGCAGGAGTGGAATATGACGTTGAAGATGCAATTACAAAAAATGAAACAAATTGTCACGTATTTTCACGTTCATAATGATTACAATAATTGCTCAAAAATTGCAACGTTATTGAAGGAAAACAGTAAATGAAAGCGTTAAAGGAAGAAAAAGAAACAAAAAAGCCAAGTCAGTTCTGAATAAAGAAGTTAAACAAATAAATAAAAGAAAACAATAAAGTCACATATAACATGAAGTGGTAAAAGCCTAAAGAATCCCCAGCAGAGTCGCCATGCTGTCGACGCCCCCTTTTTCTCGTGAAATCGGGTTTACGACATTTGGGAAGACAGCTTTATTCCCGTTTAGGAATTGGGTTTTTGGATTTGAAGAGTCGCCACCTAATGATTAAGTGCATTAGGACACCACGAGTTTTGAGTTGGAAAACCAGAGTTCGGGTAAGGGCTAGAAATTATCTCGAGGGGAAGGTGTTTGGCACCCCTCAAGATCCACTAGTGTGGTTCCCGGCCATGCTATGTTGTGACTTTAAATACAAACGAGCATACAAATAATTCCACATAAAGATTGCAAGTAGGTATGTATAATGGTTGACAAGCATGTTTGACATTAAGATTTAGGTGGTCTCACAACTTGTTTAAAGGAATGTCCAAGTGCAGAAAATTAAACAAAGAAGTGAGTGAACATAAATTTTAAAAGAATAGTGCAGGAAGTTGAGGAAGAATTTGGTGACTGAAACGAAAGACATAGTTTTTTTTGATAATAACAAAGTTATATAAAGGAAAGGGGTCCTAGGTTTGTAAAACACATGGATCATCCACACAACACCGGTAGCCAATCGTATGCATGGTGTTATCGCGTGATCATCATCTCCATGTCTACCCTTCCCACCCCGTTAAGGTGTTAAGCACGGAAGGGTATCGTTACCTACTGTATGCTATTACCCGTCCCACCTATCAGTCCCGGAGGCATTTCGGACTACTAATCCTAAAGGGGAGGGGGCTTGGCTTTTCAGAGTTTTAAAAGGATAAAAATCTAGGGCGACAGTCAAAACACATAATGCAATAAAAGGGGAACAAGTAGCAATTAAGGGCTCAAACAAGCCTCCTCATTTTAAGAAACAAATTGTTTAGCACGTCTTACACATACTTGATTTGGTCTGGATTAAATTAAAGCGTAGGTTAGGTTGATTTACCACATATTTCCCCGTTAGGGAGTTCGAATTAGTCCTGCTTAGATGTAGTTGTCAAAGACTGAAATAGTTGATTAAGTACTTAACCTTTTGCCTATGTGTTAAACGGGACCTATAGGCATGATATCTATTAATTCAGGGACGGAGGAATAAACCGACTGCAAAAAAAAAAGAATTGTTGGTTGTAAGCTCTGCGAGTGTTTAAACAAATTAACACTGATTTTAGACTTAGGAGCGAGTAGGCGATTCAGATTTAGCTGATAGCTCCTATAGGCATGCTTTCTAGGCGTTACTGATTTTATCGCTGTTATTGTCATGCAGAGATCCTATGGGCAGGTCATCTATACGCAATTGGTTATTTTAAATCCTATATACAGATTCGCCTAGTGACAGATGCATATGCAAAATGCAGGAAGTCCTATATGCATGTTATCTATATGATATGCAGAGTTTCAGCAACGATTTATGGGCATGGTATTTATACGAAATGCATAAAACCTATAAGCATGGTATCTATGTGAGATGCAGAGGTTTGAAAGTAGTAAGTTCTACAAACATACCATCTATATGAGATGCTGAATTTTGAAAGTAAATATCCCTAAAACGTGGTATCTACATGAGATGCTGAATTTTTGAAAGTAAATATCCTAAAACATGGTATCTACCCCTTTGCATGCATTCAATCCCATCCCTTTCACTATACACCCCCAATAGTTATTACAAAAATTATTACTGACCAAATGGATCAGAGGAAAGAATAAAAATTATCAGTGATTACATCTACATCTAATCAGCCTAATCCAGATTCAGAGTCTAATAATATGAGATAAACCAACTTTCAGGATCGGATTTTCCAAAGCCTTCTCTTATTTGGGATGTGTCAAAGTTCCAGGGAACTTCAAGAGCTCCAGGCAATGCCCACACCCGAAATATCATTGCAGAAATCAAATTATAGTGTAGTGTGGAAGGGCCAACCCTCAAATGTCCAAGTTCAGAGGGAACTCAAGGTCCCAAGGCAAGGCTCATAGGAGGGGGGCAAAATTTAGAGACTTGGAGTGAGTGTAAGTGCAATTGAAGGGAATTGGGGGGGGGGGGGCATGGCAGGCTGGTGGTCATGCCCAGCAATTGGGATGCTGGCACACCCCTGACCAGCCTGTCAGCCTTAGAATTGGGGAGTTAAGACCTTATTGAAGGTCAGGTTCAGCTCTGGACAACAATCGGGATGCTGCCAGGCCATACCTTAACTCAGAACACATAGGGGAATGGTGTATGGGAGCAATTGTTCATACTAGCAGCAAGAAGCAAAGAAAGAGCAGGCAAAGGCATGTAGGTACTTCAAAATTAACTTTGTAGAGGATTGAAAGCAGGTATGGATACAGGGATTGTAAACAAACACATTAGAAAGATACTGAAACTAATTTTAGGACATACTAGTTCAAAGAAGCAAGTAAGGAGAAACAGTAGCCTTATGAAAGCCAAAGTGCAGTCAAGAAGCCAGAGTATAAGTTTAGAAGAGAGTTATGATTTTTGTGTGCTTAATCGTGTGTGGAGGATTATTCCCATCGTCCGTGCTTTGTGTTAAAGAGTCATGTATTTATAGTGTAGAAAAGAAGCAGAAATAGGTAAGAAAATAGTTTGAAAATCAATCACACAAGGTTTCATTTAATTAAGGGATTCTGATTTCAAACGGGCAAAGTAAATAAGGATAGAGGTTAATTAAACACTTTTCAAAGTAGTGCAAGAAGGGTAAATACATACTAGTTATTTAAGGAAAGGGTTTGACAGTATACGGTTGTGCAGATTAAGGAAAGGAAATCAATTGACAGCCAAGCAATCATGAGTCGAAAATTTTGCATGAATGAACCAAGTCGAAAAAAGGTAAAGAGAGGCTCTTAATTAAAAAAGAAGCAGTAACAATCAATTAACCCCAAAACAAACTGATTCAATCACAAGTTAGAAAGCCTTTTGAAGAAAGGTTCGTCACATATAAAAACATGCAGACACGTTTAAACATTGAAAGAACTGTCATGCTATCCAGAAAAAGTCTAGTATAGAAGAGTCCAGAGTCTTACACAAAAGGGTTCGAACTCAATACATGGATCCAAAGTGAGTTTGAGAGAGTCTAAGGCTCAAACAGAACCCTGGTCTAAACACACAAGACCAAACTCGCCAAAAACCCCCAAAATCCTAGGGTTTTGACTTGATTCAGATGCAAAGAAGACAAAAATGAGGGAATAAGCAAATACAGTAGAAAGTTCAAAGTAAACAGAGTAAGGAACTTAATTCGAAACATAATGAGAGCAAAAGAAACAGTAGAGGAAAACATGTTTAAGCAGGTATTCTAGAGGAAACTTAAAAGGTAAAAAAATAATAACAACACTTAATGAACACGGTAGGAAAATACAGTAAGCGAGATCATAGTGGAAGGCAAATAGCCGAACATAGTGGGAAAGCATGTGAAAACATAGCATAGAAACATGGTAGAAGGAAGAACAAAATATAGCAAACATAGTAGAAGAACATGTGTAAAAAAAAGAACATAAGAACATAGTAGAGACAAACATACACAAAGAAAGGGAAAAGAAAAGTCGGAAAAACACTTAAGCATTTTTCAGAAACCCTAAATCAGAAAGAAGTGACTTTGAAAGTAAAAAAATTTTAAAAGAAAAGTTGGGGAAATCCTTCAAGAACTCAAAATAGAGCATGAATACACACAGATCTGAGGAGAATCGGAGAAAAACCTCGAACAACTAGGGTTTCAGGTGAACCCTAGAATGAGAAAGGCTTGGAAAAGGTCTGATCTAAGTCGGATAAGGCTGGACACAGGCTCAAGAGGCTAAGATATGCCGGAGCCAGGCCGGAGGTGGCCGGAAATCTCAAGTCGGCGGAGATCTGAGTGGAGACCTTTGAGGTCTAGCCTCAAACCTTCGAGTACCAGGCATATAGGAGCAATGGGGGGTGAGTATGAGGTTTCCATGGCCTGAGAAGCCATGGATTCCGGCGAGAATCGAAGGGATTAGGGTTAGTTTGGGTGGCGGCGACTAGGGTTTGCAGAGAGAATGGGAGAGGAAGGGGATTCAAGGGCGGCGGGTAGAGGGAAATGAATTTAGTGTTGGGGTGTTGGTAGATTAAAAATGGAAAGGGTGCGTGTGAGTCGTTGATCTAAAAGATCAACGGCTGTGATTAAAATAGAATCTGGTCGGGTGCTTTAAACGGGTTAGGGGATTGGGTTGGACTGGTCCGGAATTGGGCCTGGAATTGGGTCAATTAAGGGGATTAATGTGGCAATAATTGAAATGCAGATGGGCTACATATTAAATAGCCAATTTTCCCTTTTTAATTTAATAAAAATGGTTAAAATAATTTTAAAAACAAATTGAAAGCACTGAACTAATTAATAATATATAAAAATTAATCTAAAAAAAATACTGGGAGTAATTTATAGTTGTATGCTTTTAATCGTAATATAGGCTATAATTGCNCTCCAGGTGGGCGCCTGATTGCTGTAATATAGGCTATAATTGCAATTTTATGCCATTAGCTTAAAAAATATCAAATAAATTTATAAAAATATGATAAAATCAGCTTAATTATATTGTGGTAAATATGAGGGTGGAAATAAATTACTCACCAAAATAATAGTTTTGGGAATAATTATTGGATTTTGTACTGCTAAAACAAATAATAAAATGATTTAAAAAAGCTTTAAAAATTAGAAAAAATGTCAAAATTCTTGGGCATATTTATATATGCATGTACATGCTATTTTGAGAATATTTTGAGTATAAAAATAGATAGGGAAAAATTGGGTATCAACACCCGTCTAGGGAGCACATAATTGACATGCCGGAACCAGTGGTGCAAAAAGCCAAGGCACCTTTGTCTAGACCACCTCCGCCTTATCCTTAAAGGCTAGCCAAGCAGAAAAGTGACAACCAATTCAAAAAGTTCATTGACATGATGAAGAGCTTATCCATCAACGTGCCTTTGGTGGAGGCTTTGGAACAAATGCCCGGTAATGCTAAATTCATGAAGGATCTGGTTACAAAGAAAAGATCAATGGACTGTGAAATCAAGATGATCCACCAAGTTAGTGCCATAGTACATTCAATGGCCCCGAAATTAGAGGATCCCGGTGCTTTCACTATCCCCTGCACTATTGGTAGTGCAGACTTTGTCAAAGCTTTATGTGATCTGGGCAAGCATCAATTTAATGCCCTTCTCAGTTTTCAAGACCCTGGGTATTGGGCCACCAAGGCCAACTTCCATGAGATTACAGATGGAAGATAGATCAATGAAGCGTCCTTTGGGTATAGTTGATGATGTGCTTGTCCGGGTGGACAAATTTATCTTGCCGGCGGACTTTGTGATTTTGGATTGTGAGGTGGACTATGAGGGCCCAATTATTCTAGGGAGACCTTTCCTTGCAACGGGGAAGGAATTGGTTGATGTTGAAGCGGGTGAAAACTTTCAGGGTAGGTGATGAGAAGGTCGTCTTCCATGTTTGCAAATCCATGAAGCAGCCCAATAACACCGAGGTGTGCTCATTTGTGGACATTGTCACAGCTGTGATAGTGGATGACACAAGCTCTATGTTTAACGTGGAGGATCCCCTTGAGGTCGTGCTATTAAATCTTGATGTCAATGATGATGTAAGCAGATGGAGTGTGTCAATGCTCTACATGGGATGGGCTCTTATTCCTATGAGCCGAGGAAATTGTCTTTGGATCTTGAAAATCGGAAAACTCCACCAGCCAAACCATCAGTTGAGGAGCCACCGGTGTTGGAGTTGAAGCCACTTCCTCCACACCTCAGGTATGAATTCTTGGGCTCTAATTCAACTTTACCAGTTATTCTTCCTTCTTTCCTTACTAACATGCAGGTTGAGGCCACTTTGGCGGTGCTTCAAAGGCGAAAAAGGGCAATTGGATGGACTCTGGCGGATATTCGGGGAATAAGCCCCGCATTTTGCATGCACAAATTTATTTTGGAGGATGATGCAAGGCCTTCCTTAGAACATCAAAGAAGGCTCAATGAGGCAATGCAAGAAGTGGTGATAAGAGGTTATCAAGTGGCTAGATGCAGGGGTGGTGTATCCAATCTCCGATAGCTCATGGACTTCTCCGGTGCAATGTGTGCCGAAGAAAGGTGGGATGACTGTGGTGACTAATGAATACAATGAACTTATTCCCACTCGGACGGTTACCGGATGGCGGGTACGCATGGACTACCGGAAGCTAAACAAGGTAACCCGAAAGGATCACTTCCCTTTGCCATTCCTTGACCAAATGCTTGACCGCCTTGTGGGGCGAGCCTTTTATTGCTTTTTGGATGGATATTCGGGTTATAATCAAATCTTAATTGCTCTGGAGGACCAAGAGAAGACCACATTCACCTGCCCATATGGTAGATTTGCTTTTTCTCGGATGCCGTTCGGGTTGTGCAATGCTCCGGCGACCTTCCAACGATGCATGATGGCTATTTTTACCGACATGGTGGAAGACATTTTGGAGGTCTTTATGGATGATTTTAGTGTGGTTGGTGATTCATTTGAAGAGTGTTTGGGAAATTTTGATAGAGTGTTGGCCCGGTGTGAAAACACCAATCTAGTTCTTAATTGGGAAAAATGCCACTTCATGGTTGAAGAGGGCATAATGTTGGGTCACAAAATTTCTAAGCATGGGACTGAAGTAGACAAAGCCAAGATTGAGGTGATTTTAAGGTTTCCTCCCCCCCACTTCTGTCAAAGGGGTGAGAAGTTTCCTTGGGCATGCAGGGTTCTACAGGCGGTTTATCAAAGATTTTTCGAAGGTTGTGAATCCCCTTTGCAAGTTGCAAGAGAAAGATTCTAACTTTGTGTTTGATGAGAAATGTATGGAGGCCTTTGAACTTCTAAAGCATAAGTTGACAACTACCCCGATCATTACCGCACTCAATTGGAGCTTGCTTTTCGATCTCATGTGCGACGCGAGTGATGATGCGGTTGGGGCAGTTTTGGGTCAAAGAGTGAACAAAATGTTTCATCCCGTGTACTATGCAAGCAAGACTATGAATGAGGCTCAACAGAACTACACGGTGACAGAGAAGGAATTGTTGGCTATTGTGTTCGCCATGGAAAAATTTCGACCATATCTTATGGGGGCCAAAGTCATAGTGCATACCGACCATGCCGCCCTTAGGTATTTGATGACCAAGAAAGATTCCAAGGCAAGGTTGATGAGATGGGTGCTACTTCTTCAAGAGTTTGATTTGGAAATAGTGGATCGGAAAGGTAGTGCAAACCAAGTTGCGGATCATTTGTCCCGCTTGGAGGAGGAAGGAAGGCCGTGTGATGGCTTGGAGATCAATGATACATTCCCTGATGAGCAACTACTTTCTGTGTCAATGTGTGATATGCCATGGTTTGCGGATATTGCTAATTTCATTGTGACTGGCATCATCCCGTGTGAGCTCTCTTCTAACCAAAGGAAGAAGCTCAAACGGGATAGTCTGGACTTCTATTTGGATGAGCCATACTTGTGATGTTATTTGGTGGCCAGTAAGGCAAGGAGTTTTATTGACAAAGACTTACTACCCTCGACCAGAACTACCCTTACCCCAACATGGATGTATACTGCTTCTTCCAAGTTGTCTGACCTCTTCCCACTTTATGTTTTACAAATTTGTGACAACCTTCTTAAGGGTTTGAGTCCGTTTTTGTTGTTTTTGGTAGTTATTGCTTTGATCCCAGGTCGATGCTTGTGTGGTGAGAAATCGAATTGCGAGTCCTAGTCCCAAGCCATTGGTCTAGAACTTGCCCTGAATGTTTGTTGAGACGAAAGCTTGAGTGAAATTTGACTTGAGAATTGATTATAGGCTCTCCTTGATCCAAATGATAGTTGAACAAATTCCATAGCCTACCAATGATATGATCCCTAGTTAACCTTTTTGAGCCTTAGACCTTTTTCTTTCAAGAACCATGTTACAAGCCTATACCCGCTCTAAAAGATACCCTCTCTTGGCACCCGATCTGTCCTTGAGCACATTGCAAAAGTATAAGTTTGGGGGGAGAGACGAGGATGACCACAAAGTGGTATAAGGCACAAAAATGAAGAAAAGGAAAGGCGATGAAAAAGAAAGAAAAGCAAAAGACAAAAAGAATGCTCACATGTGAAAAAGAATAAAAAAGGGATTCAAGAAAAGCAAAAGAAAGAAAGGTGTGGAAAGTTGAAAAAGGGGAAACGGTTTGAATTGAATAAGAAAGAGTGACAATGTGTCTCTCTAACCCCTTAGAATGAAGTGAAATGACTCAAAGAGTCAAGAGAGTTGTCAAGAGAGTTGTGCCAAATGAATCAAAAGAAGTGCTTAAGGGAAGATTGAACCCACTTGAACAAAAACATGTCCTGCCCTAACCCAAAAACCTTCACAATGACTCCACAAAAGCCCTATATGATCTTGAGTTGAATAAAGCTTACATTAGTGGACACTTACATAAGGGGCAAGCATATGGTACCTAGAGCTGGACTTGTGACCTTTTCTTGAGAGAGATGAGTGAATTCCCATTAACCTCGATTTGTGTGTCAATATTCTAAAAGGTGAGGTTTGCTTAAGGAAAGTTGAGGATGTGTGAGTTTGGGTTCCACAATGACTAAAGTAATCGAAAGAGTTCTTTGATGTGTTGAGTCAACTCTTGATGCTCTTGTGTCACACTTGATCCATAGTTTTTCAAAAGTTAAAGGTTGTTAATGATGCATTCGTATTGAGGGCAATTGTTAGTCCCAATTGATGCTTGTTGAGGTTACTTTAGGATAGCTGAAAATTCTTGGATTTTCCCTTAAGGGGTGGATCTTATTTTGTTTGCTTGAGGACAAGCAAAAGCTTAAGTTTGGGGGAGTTGATAACTAGGGATTTTGACGTGTTTTATGCCCCTTCTTTCTTACACTTTGATTATAAATTGTTACAAAATAGTCCCAAAAGGCTCATAGGTTGTGCTTGATTGCAGGCTTGATCGACAAAGTGACGAATTGTCAAAGATCGGCTCAAAAGGAGTGAAATCTGCACAAGTACCAAAAACAAGGCAAACTCAGGACAAACAGGCCTAGTGCAGTCGCACTACACTTTGTGCGGTCCGCACTGTCACACCTCCCTTTTTACTACACCCCCAGGAAGGGGTATAAGGGGAGTTTTTCCAATTAAAGGACAATCGAAACGGGACTATTTTTTTAAGTTCAGAGTCGCCACTTGGGAGATTTATGGTGTCCTAAGTCACCGGTTTAAATCCCGAGTCGAGGAAAGGGTTGACTCTGTATTACAGTCCGCGAACCAGAAATCCGGGTAAGGAATTCTATTAACCCGGGAGAAGGTGTTAGGCACTCCCGATTTCCGCGGTTCTAGCACGGTCGCTCAACTGTTATAATTGGCCTATTATCTTATTTTAAAACACTTTTGAACCTACGTGCCTTTTTAACTTTTCAACCGCTTTTATTCAATTAATTAAAGGAAGATTGCAACGTCATTTAAAATATGTTTCAAACCACGTCATATAAATGCAACCGCGGTCCGCAACACATTTCATCTAACGTTGAGATTAGGATTTGGGTCACATAAATGCTCACCCGAGTTTAGGAAGGTAAATTATTAACAACGCGCCTAAAGCAACTATGCGTTTTTAACTTTGCGAGGGCCATGGAAATTTGCTAAATGGCACGCCTCGAATTCTAAGGATTTTAAAAGAAATAATTAAGTGAGGGCCACGCATTTGAGATTTTCTTTGGCGCGGCGCACCTCAATTCCATTTTAAAAGGATATTCAAACTAAAGCTTGGAGGGCCATAAACTATTTATTATCTACTATGGCTCACCTCAATCTATTTTTGACAAACCCAATATTTTATCTAAAGAAGATTTGTGGAGCTTCTACCCCGTTTAAATAAAACCTCAATCCTACCAACTAAATAGTAAATATTAAAAAGGCATTAACCCCAAGACCCAAATTCCAGCGATTTTAAACGTGGGCCCAATGAGCGCAGCATGGTTGCAAGATAACAGCATTACAAGCTTTAAATTGAAATCTGCCTGGCCCAAAAGATGAGCATTGATGAAACATGCACCAAATGGAATCGAAGGGTGGGCAGATCGAACCCAAACAAGTAGAAAAATGGCAAAAAGGGAGAAGGTATTGATAATGACCATATTCTGCACGGGATAAATCACTAATTACGCATGGAGATTCATCACTTAGAACAACCGCAAATAGCTTCAACCAATTGGAGCTGTATTGAATTATCTAAACCTTTATCAATTTGCATACATACATCAAGCAACTAATTAGCAATTATACAAATTTTCAAGAGCACAAACTTCATTCTCTCCTGAATGTGAAATCAAACCATAGCTTGGCATGGTTACTACTCTTAATTCAAATCTCAGATTCCAATTATCCTTCTAACATCAGATTCAAATTTAAGACTAACATTTTTCAGTCGATCAAACACTAGAACTGGCCTTCCCTTATGAGATCTAACATGATAACAAGCCTCTTAACACTTGACAATCAATTTAATGTTACTATATAGCATACAATCACCATAATAATTCCCAAGCTCCATGAGTACTAAGAAGTCAACTATTATAACCAAAAATGCATTCCTAGTAAACTACCAATTCTGCATCTACAACAGTAGTAACACCTGTGTGATTTCAGTAATTGAAGAATCCATTTAAACTAAATAAGCTACTATTAAATCTAACTAACAGGATCCGTACATTGTATACATTAAATGCATAGAAACTTAAACAACACTATCATTTAGAATGGCAAGATAGGATTTACATAGAGAAGAAGATTTGAATATCAAGCTTATAAACAACACACATGACAGGAATATCAAACTTCCAAATTCCATTTTTCATTTCAACTCAACTTGAAGATCACATTATGCAGGTTTCAAGGCATGTACCTGGAAATCGAAAGCAACACAGAAAGTGAGGGACTAGCAATAGAACAATAGCCAGCAAACCAGCAACACCAGTTCCAATGATTAAAAACCCAGGAAATCAAATCTGCAAAACCAGTGAAAGATTAACCCTCAAAGCTTGAATCAAAAAACTTAATAACCAAACATCAATCCATTTGAATATCAGAATAGGGACTGTTGTTTTCAATAGAAAGATCACTAAAATTCAATTGAGCAGTAGAACTTTTGACCTTTTGTATTTTTCTGGAATTCTATCTCTAATTCCCTTAGTTCTTCAGTTCTACCTTGAAAGGCAAGAAAAGATGCCTTTATAGGCAAGCAATAGGGCAACTATCAGATTTCATTTTTTTCAATTCGACCCTTTTCTAATTTTTGTTTTTGCTACTCAATCCCTCAATTTTTGGATTGCTTGCCAAGCAAAGCTATTTTCCAGCTCCTAGAAGCTTCTTCAGGTGGTTACCAAAGGATTCCCTAGATGAACTACCCAAGTTACCTATTAGTTACCCTGAATTTACCCCTGAACTTCAAATGGGTTATGGGTCAAGTTGACCCTACGGTCCAATTGCACAATTGGACCTGCCCTTCTCTTCTAAATGGGTCAGTGATCCCAACATCCAAACTACCACTGGCCTAATCAAAATCTGAAGTACAAGAGTAATACAAACCAGGCAACCCTTAAAAATCTAAACAAAAACTTTAATAACTAACCAAATTAGTAAACTCAGTTAATTAACAAGCTAACGATGCCAAACATGCAAGACTAATCCTTTATGACAAAACAAGTGCAAAGTTTCCGAAAACTTAAAGATACGAATAACAAAGAAATCCAGGAGAAGCAAAAGATGCAGAAAAACGTAAAAACTAAATTAAACCAAGAGAAAAACAAAATACCTGCTGAGACTCAAACGAATGAAGGAGTCCGAATCTTTGATTTATTTGGATTTTCTGGCCCACTACAATATTAATCGTGTGTTCTTAATAAGAACACACGAATAACATCAAAATAGACCCAAATCTTCAAACAAAATTGAACAAGGGGACCTTTTGGGAATTAGGGGTTTGCTCTGATTTGAAGTTTGAGCAGTTCCAGGGTGATTCGAATGAAAGACTGACAGATTTGGGATGAGGAAGGCTTGAGGGTTCTTTGGTGTTAATTTGGGGTTGAACAAAGGTGGCTCCACCGACCGGTGGTGGAGGATTTGAGGGCGGCGCTCTAGGGTTCGGCATTTCTGATCTAAGATTCGAAGAAATCTAGCCAAATTTGAGGCGTAAGGAACGGAGATTGGGAAAGAGGGGGGCGAGGCGATGATCTGGTGTGAATTTGGGCTTGATTGGCCGCCGTCCGCCGCCGTAGGCGATTTCCGACGGGCGGCAGGCGGCGGTGGAAGGCGGAGACGGCGAGGGAGTCCAAGGGTTGTGAGAGAGACGACTTTCGGGGGGGGGGGATCAGATTTCAGACAATTATATATTAAGTGACCCCCCACTTCTCCACTGTTGGATCACGGAACCTCGATGGCTGGGATTGAAAAGGGAGAAAACGGGGTCGTTTGGACAAGTGGGGAGATTGGGTCGGGTAAAAGCGGAGCTGGGCTGGGCATTTGGGTGGTTTGGATGGGTTTCAGGGGCATTTGATGTGGGCTTAGGAAAATTGATGGGGTTTGGCCCAAAATCCCGATCCTTCTCATTCTTTTCTTTTTCTTTTCCTTTTTCTTTTTTAATTCCTTTTTTTTCAAAATTAAAAATATTCTAAGTTAAATCACAAAGCCAAATTAACCTAAAAAACTAGTTAATTCTAAATTACCATTATTAACTAAACCAAATTAAAGGACAAACTACCCAAAGTTCAAAATTAAAGCTAAAAAATGTAAATTAAACTATTTTGTGATTTTCCTTTTTTAACTACTAATTAAATCCAAAAAATGCAAAGTTAGGTCTTAGATGCACATGCAACATATTTTTTTTTTGTATTTTTTATTAATTAAATAACATAAACGTGCACAGACAAATGCAAACAATTGACAGAAAAATGCCACAAAAATTCACAAAATTGCAAACAACGGGAAAAATTGTTTTGTTTTGAATTTTTGGGAGTAATTCATGTAGGGCAAAAATCACGTGCTCACAGCTGCCCCTCTTTGCTCGGAAACACGAAGAGTTTTCGGGCAAAGATAAAGTGATTGGAGACGAGCGATTTTTGCCAGTTTGAATACTCCGTGGGAAGCATTTTTGAAAGATTTGACCTCACCCTACTTCTGAGGTTGCCTACATATCCTTGGCTAAAAAGGTTAGTTCAGTGTAGTTCAGGAATGTCTGGTAGCTGGGACTACCATGAAGCTGTGATTTCACTGTTGCTGCTGCTGTTGCTACTGCTTACTGAACCCCTTATTACACCGTGTCAAAATAAAAAGTAGCTAGACTTGACTATGATCTATGCATTACAAAAATCCTATCTATATCTTTAAACTTGCTCTTGTGGTTCTTGTTGTCTTCTTGACTTGTATTCTCCCGGTGAAATCCCTTTGTTGCCGCCTGGAATTGTAATCTGAGATATTTTCCCTTTCTCCAGGTGGATGCCTGATTGCTGAACTTGAATTATGATATGAGATGCCTTCCTTTTCTCCAGGTGGACGCCTGACTGCTGAACTTGAACTGTATTCCCGTGCTCTCCAGGTGGGCTCCTAATTGCTGAACTTCAGTGTATTCCCGTGCTCTCCAGGTGGGCGCCTGATTGCTGAATTTTAAATGTATTCCCGTGCTCTCCAGGTGGGCGCCTGACTGCTGAACTTGAAATGTATTCCCGTGCTCTCCAGGTGGGCGCCTGATTGCTGAACTTGAATTGTATTCCCGTGCTCTCCAGGTGGGCGCCTGATTGCTGAACTTGAAATGTATTCCCGTGCTCTCCAGGTGGGCGCCTGATTGCTAAAACTTGAACTGTATTCCCTTGCTCTCAGGTGGCGCCTGATTGCTGAACTTGAATTGTATTCCCGTGCTCTCCAGGTGGGCGCCTGATTGCTGAACTTGAATGTATTTCCGTGCTCTCCAGGTGGGCGCCTGATTGCTGAACTTGAATAGTATTCCCGTGCTCTCCAGGTGGGTGCCTAATTGCTGAATTTGAAATGTATTCCCGTGCTCTCCAGATGGGCGCCTGATTGCTGAACTTGAAATGTATTCCCGTGCTCTCCAGGTGGGCGCCTGACTGCTGAACTTGAAATGTATTCCCATGCTCTCTAGGTGGGCGCCTGACTGTTGAACTTAAAATGTATTCCCGTGCTCTCCAAGTGGGCGCCTGATTGCTGAACTTGAATTGTATTCCCGTGCTCTCCAGGTGGGCTCCTGACTGCTGAACTTGAATGTATTCCCGTGCTCTCCAGGTGGGCTCCTGACTGCTGAACTTGAAGTGCTTCTCCCTGTTCTCCAAGTGGGTACCTGATTTAAAAAAAAAATAGACAAAACAAAGAAAATTTTCTGTCCCAGTTTTATAGCTGGGCACATAGGTGAGTGTTAAACTGAATCATTTTACCCAATATTACTAAGAATTTGAAAGCTAGGTCCTATTATCCAGGGGGTCCTAACAACTCCTTAATTAAACGACAATTATAAATCTAAGTTATATCCTCTAAAGGTGTGACTTTCACTAAATCTTGTTATCTAAGAGGGCCTTAAACTACTCCCCATTATCCGGGAGGGTCCTGACAATTCTTAATTAAACAACAATTTTAACTCTAAGTTATATCTTCTAAAGGTATTATTTTCGCTACATCTTGTTATCTAACAACAATCTTAAAGCTAGCTCCCATTATTGAGGAGGGTCCTGAAAACTCCTAATTGAATCCTATCTTAAACATGCAAACTTTGAAGCCAACTTATATTCCTTTGGGGTATATTTATGCTAAATTGTGCTACTCATGATTGTTTTGAAATTTAAACTAGGTCCCATTTTCCAGGAGGGTCCTGAGAATTAAAAGTCAAACCTGTCTGGTGCTTGCCTTTCCTTACGGAGGGTTTCTCCGAAACAAACGAAACTTTCTGCCCCTGTTTCAATCAAAGAAAAATCTTGTCAGTTTAAAATATGGTGGTTGGTTTGTGTCCTTGACTTTGAGGGCGATTGCTCCTTCACTTCCCATGATCACTTTGATTTCCACTCGAAGACCTTGCTTGTTTATTGACTAACAACTATCTCTGTCTCCCTTATCACGGGAAATACCTCTTCTCCATTCAGACCCAATATCCTCCATCTGTTGCATTGCTCATGAACTGACATTTACCAAACCTTTGTGTCTCATGAATCTTGAAGCACGACGATTGCCACCCACTCATTGCGTATGCTGTTCTTTCTTGACTTAAACCACTGGCCCTGGCCATGGGGTCTATTGCTCCATCGCTTGCCATGATAACTTTGATTTCTGCTTGGAAGATCTTGCTTGTCACTGGTTTACCACCCTTTTTGTCAGTCTTATCACAGAAAATACCTTTGATCCGTTCACCCTAAACCTCCATCTATTGCATTGTTCATGAATTGATATATATCAAGCCTTCGTATTTCACATAGATCCCAAAGCATGTTGATTGTTACAAACTCAGTGCGCTTGTTGTTCTTTCCTGACTTATGACACTTTGATGTGCTAGCCGGATCTCGTTTTGTGCAATTGGAAAGCTGGTGGCAAATTTTGAAGTCATTTCTCACTTGTGTTTCCCAAAAAGACTCAGGAAGAAGAAGTAAACAAGATAAAAGGAACAGAGTAAAGGACAATGGAAAGGGATGATTCCTAATAAGGAAACTACAAAGTAGAAACCTATCGGATGTGGATACCAACTCTAATGACCATGACATGCACCTGCGGCCTATTCTATTAAGCAAATCTGATTTTCAGCTCTTGTTGTGCCTTTGGGCTTCAATGCTCCGCTTATTCAATCTGATTCACAATCCTTTTTCGACTTGTAGTGCCCGAAGGGTTTTCACCATCAAGCCTCTCTCATTTTGTTCCTTCTCTCAACTCACTGTCGCCTCAAGGTGCTCGTGAAGGTTTTCACCAATAAGACTCTCTCATTTTGATTTCTCTCAGCTCCCGTCGCCTTACGGTGCCCGTGAGGGTTTTCACCAATAAGGCTCTCTCATTTTCATTTCTTTGTTCAGAACGGAGTGTTGCCCCTGATATGAATCACCTCTACTTGCTCGACTTGGCATCTCTCGAAGACTGATCAGAAGGTCTTTCTTTGGACTGTAACGTGGGCTTTTTGGATAGGGTGAGAAAGAAAAGGTATCAAAGGCTCAAAACAATTCAAATGGGTTCAAAATTACAACTTTCGGAATTAGATTTTTTACAACAATCACAACTTCTGCCCCAGTTTCTTTTGCTTGGGGACTTTTGGATTTTTACTTTGATAGGACCGAACCGTGAGGCTGCCTACGTATCCTTAAAAGGAATCAGGTCGAACGTAGTTCATGTCATAGGAATTACTTTGTTGCTGTGATTTTTCTTTTCTTTTTCTTCCTCTTTCTCTTCTTTTCTTTTCTTTCTTCCTTTTCTCTTTGTTGTCTTGTTGTTGTTTTTTTTTCCTTTTTCTTTTTCTTCTCTTTTCATTCTTTTTCTTTTCTCTTTTTCCTTTACTTATCTTTCACGCTTGCGTTTCTGATTTTGCTACTGATTCCACAAGAAGGGTATGAAAGGAAATAAATAAGGCTCAAAAGGGGTAACAAAGGATAAAGTGCTTAGATAGCAGAACAAAATGCCTTCGTCATTCCAATGTTCAAAATATGCCAAGCACAAACAACACATTTAAACAAACCACAGAAAAAATTCGTATCATCTTTTGATCGTACCAGACTTGATAACCATATCCGCACATTCGCCTTTTGTCAATTTTAAGTACCGTTGGACAACACTCTTCGTTACCACGAACGGACCCTGCCAATTTGGGGCAAACCTGTCGTTAGCTTCAAACCAATGCAACATGATGTATTTCAATAGTGTTACTTTATGTTCTATCTGCCCCAGTTTCTCATGGTTCGGGCTTCAAATGATCTCAAATTGTTCTTATTTCCCTCAAGTACCCCTATCATCTTCAAAATTGTTTCATTGCTTCATGACTAACTAACTTTGGAGCCCAGGCTGAGAATTATGCATGCATGTCATGTCACTAGAGTCAACAGGAAAAGAACTATAAGGAAAAGAGAACCAAACAAAAATGACTTGAAATAACAGAAAATTACATTAGACAGATGGTGAAAGGGTTTGAACAACAAACAACAAACTAAACTAGGGTTACAACCCTAGACAACACTAAACGAGTTACTGCGAAAAAAACAAACTAGGCAAAATAAAAGGATAGAAGGGTTTGAATCACAAGACAATATCCGGATTACAACCCTGAAAAATAACCCGGACAACAGAAATGACAACAACATAAACCACCAAGACTCCTCTCTAGCTAGCCAAGAGATGGAGCATCTTTCCAATTACCAAGCACGACATCTTAGCCACTGAGTTCAACATCAACATTGCTGGAACCTTCACAAGTCTTCATCTCATTGTCCTTAGCAAATTGCTTTTGGGTCCCTTTAGTCGGCTCGTTCTTATGATCAGCTTCCGGAACCAAGAGTGACAACGCTGAAAGCTTTGAGGCAGGTGGCCCTCCGAGGATCTTAGAATAGTTCTTATATTCCTTTTCCACACAAATCATGTCCTCCATATGCGTCTCATTTTGAACAGGCAATGGACTTTGGCTAGTATCTGCTGCATTTGGATTTTGCACGGTAATGTCACCTGCATCAATAAGCTTCTGGACTGCTCCTTTCAGATGCCAACACTTCTCTATGTCATGCCCCGGGGCATCTGAGCAATATGTGCACCTTTGAGAAAAATCAAACTTCTTTGGAAGAGGGTTTGGCATTTTTATCTGAATCAGCTTCAACATGTCCAATTGTCTTAGCCTCTGGAACAAACTGGCATATGACTCTCCCAATGGAGTGAATGTTTTCTTTCTCAGCAACCTCTCGTTCTTAAATGCTTGATTGGGCCGGAAACCTGATCCAGGTGGGTTTCGGTAGGATTGTGGGGGTAGGTAAGACATTTGTGGACGTGGTGCGGGCCATTGCGGGCCTCGTGGATGTGGAGCATATGGTGGTGCATTGTGGATGGGGTATCGGGAAAGCGATGTACGATTTTGGGGGTTCTATGGAGAGAAGTAGCAGTGAGGAGGATGACAAGGATGTCCGCGGGGTCGATATTGAGGTTGAAAGCATTTAGCAAGAATGCCCACTGGGTCCTGTCGTTGGCGAGGCTCAGCAACATCTTTTCTATAAATGGGAGGACTGTCCCGAGTAACTTGTTCATTCCATCTGAGCCAAAAGTCCCTAAAACTTTCCTTGGGTTTCTTTTCCATCTGTGATAGGGAGGAGCCGTCTGGGACAGTCTCTATATTGTACTGAAAGTGTCACATAAAATCTTGAGCCATGTCGCCCAATGTAGGCCACTTACCGACATCTTGACGATTATGCCATTCCAAAGCTGCCTCAGTCAAGCTCTTACTGAAATATGCCATCAACAAGTCATCTTTCTCTCCAACACTTCTCAATTCACTGCAATAACCCCTCAGATGGGCTACCGGATCTCCACACCCATCATACAAGTTAAACTTTGGAACTTTAAATCCCGCGGGCAGGCGAACGTCAGGGGACACAGACATTCTTTGTAAGCCATGTTACCCTGGTCTCCCATTCCTTGCTTGTTCTTTAAGGATTGTTCTATGCCCTTCAGCCTTCTGAATATCCCATCTCGCCCTTCTCTTCCCGTGAACGTTTCATTTTCAACATGAGGCTCATCCCGCGGGCCCTGTTTGTATGAGTAGGGAACCTTGTGGGCAACCTTTGAGGGGTAATAATGGGCATCATGAGCTTGGAGATAAACGGATGGATCTGGAGAGTATGGAGGATCATCTGGCATTGTGTCCGGAGCTTGGGTAAGGGCGACATCTAGGAAGCTAGGTGGTGGCGGGAGTGGTGCCTTCCCAGTCGTCCAGGCCTGGTACATGTCCGCCATGTGTTGTCTCAACATCTTTACCTCTTCAATCAACCCATTGTCATGTTCAACCAACCGTTTTCGGGCCCCGGTATCAACCAACTGAGTTCTATTGTTGTGCCATTGCCTTTTGACTTTATGTTGTGGAGAGGAGTTACTACTTCGGGAGCCACAAATCAACCACCTTTCTGTACTGAATTGTCAACAACAAACTTGTTAGTGATTAGAGCTTAATAGATAGGCAACCACACATTTGGGGAATGAATGCACCTAAGCAGTTAACCGTTCCTATTATGCATTTGATCGGTTGCTTGCGTCATCCCGCCTTTCCTTATTTCCATTTGGAACTTCCCTTTTCTCTTTTTTCCTTCTTCTTTTTTCTTTTTTCTTTTCATTCTTTCCTTTGCCCTCTTTTTGTTTTTATTCTCTCATTTCCCTCTCTTATTTTGCCATTGCTTCCTTCTCACGATTTCTTATTTTCTCTCTTCTCTTTTCTTTTCTCTCCTATTTTTCCTCTCTTTTTCTTTTTCTCTTTTTTTTATCACTTTTTTTTTCTTTCTTTTGGTTATGGTCAAATTCTATGGAGATTGCCTTCGTATCATGACCCTGCATTAATCAGACCGAGTGTAGTTCTGGGAGATAAGCGCAGAAAAAAACAAAATATGTTTGGAATTTCAAATTTTTTTCACGAAGTAAATCAGTTTTGATTACAACCACATAAAGACTCGAAAAGGGAAAACTAACAGACTCCGACTCCAAACAAGACCAACAGACTCTTACAGAAAGGTAAAAACAACAGACTCGAAAACCAACTAATAGTCTCTAATAAAAGAAAATACAGACTTCGCAAATAGACTAAAAGACTCCAATGAAAATCATGAATACATTAGTGCCTCTAATGCTCCTGGGGCCCGCGGGGCATCATTTGGCCTTGCCACGGGCCTATGCGCTAAATCCCCTTGGAGGTGGTAGAGATCTTCCATTATCCGACGGACGAACGTCATCACTGCAGAGAAGAAAGTGGTACGAGTCAAGTCCTCGCACGCTTGGCATTTTATGATAATGTAATCAGCAATGGCTCTGATCCTCTCACGGATTCTACCTTTTTCCTAAAGCAAACGCCCGACCTGCTGATTCCGGGCTTCCAATACCTGAGTGTCGTGATGGTTTTGCTTTCGTAACTGTTGTATTTCCTCCTCCATCTGGGCCATCAAATCATAACAGTGTTCCCTATCAGCTTTAAAATCCTTGGCTTGCTTGATCATTTTGTTCTCAGTGGTGATGACCCTTTTCTTTAACCCCGCAACCTCATTGTCATATTGCACTTTTAACTGTTTAACCAGGCTTGCTCGTTCTTCCGCATTCTTGGCGAATTTTGTTCGATCCCTGGCTAGTTTACCTTCTGCTTTGTTCAAATCAAAACCATACTCATCCACTTTTTGGCTGGGGTTCTTTATAAGTTTTTCATCCTTTACACTCCTGGCGGGATTTTTGGCTGCTGTTTTCAGTTTCTGAATCTGGGCTCGCAGGGCCTCATTTTCTTTGGTTAGCTTTTTCTTTTCACCCTCATCCGCCGCGACTTGAAAACCATTATCGAATTGAAGGTCTTTGGCTTGCTTTTCTAGCCTGCTTATGGTGGCCCTGTATTCATTCTCCTTGGCTAACCAAGTCCACTGTTCTTGTGACACCTCGACAAATTCCTGAAGATGGGGCGTTTTGGCCGGCCTCCCAAACGTAATTTCCCTTCTATACCAAGCATGGTACCCTAGTGAAACTTCACTTTTGGATCGATCACGTACACAGGTATTTGCCGTCAAGTATTGACACTTGTTCCAAATCTGGCGGACTGCTGCTTCATGAAACTGGCCATCGGGACCAATTTTGACTACTTGGGCACTAAGATCTTCATCTTTTGGAACTATTTGGCATCTCCCCAGCTATCTCAAAACCCGATACGGGGCATAAGGTTGGATACTCCTGAGACCCACCAAGAGGAAATGAGGCCCGGTAGCTAGCATATATATGATCTCATCCATAGGCAACCATCCAAACGTCCACTCTATTTGGCTTGCAGTGATGGAATGGAGGTGTGATACCCATTCTGTGACCCCTTCTGGCAAGCTGATCCCATCAACCCTCGTATAAAATTCCTCTATGCAGGTTTTCTCTGTTGACCCATAACTCATGAATTGAGGATGGTGGCATAGGTGTTCAATCATCCACATCTGCAGCAACAACTTGCACCCCTCAAAAAAGTTTCCTCCGGCTTTGCAGGCTGTGAGATCGCGGAAGATTTCAACTACTATCATGGGTGCAAGGGTGCTTTTGGCCTGGGTAAGCAAAGTGCTGACAACCCCAGCTATTCGTATGTCGATATTTCCATCTTTCCTAGGAAACACCAGAAGTCCCAAGAAGACCACCATAAAAGCAAAACACATGTGTTCTTCCCATTTGAGGCGATTCCCTTTGCTTCAAATTTTGTTTTCTGGATTGTTGAACCCTCCTATGTGACCGTATCTCAGGTATATAAATTGTAGAGTACAAAAACCAGCTGCCAAATCTGGGCTGTAGACCCCCTGCTTATCCTTAATGAATCTAGGAATATGTGCACGGTTATGGTTCTTGGAGCAACCGGATACTTGTGTCTTAGAGGAACCTCAGCACTCCCAATATACCTAGCTATTTCTTGCAAAGTTGGGGTGAGTTCAAAATCTGAAAAGCGAAACACGTTGTGGGCCGGGTCCCAGAATGTAACCAATGCCTTTATGTCTCCCCTAGGCCTAATCTTCAACAACCCGGTAAGACCTCCCAAATATTGTTTGCCCTTATCTTGCCCTGCTTTACCCAGATCATCCCACCACATTTGCAACTCCAAAAATATCTTGTTCATGACTGTTATTGGCAAATTCTGACTCGTGCTGATTCTGCACATTTATTAGGGTGATTAAGCAAATATCATGATTCATTTGACTCAAGAACAAAGATGACAATTTTTTTTTTCAGATTTTCATTTCAAAAGTAAAAACCCAGCTTTGCAAATACGTCCTTTCAGCACTTCCGGGGGAAGATTTTAAGGCTGTGCTTGCTAACCGGCCAAAAATTTGAAAAAGAGACCAAAGGCGGTTGTTCTTGCGAAAACAGCCTTCCGGCGTCCTTTTGGGGACATTCGGCTATTTTTGACAAGAATGGCATCACCTTACCCATTTACAACAAAGCGATAAAATATTTGGTTCTTTTTGGGCTATTTTAGCAAAAGGGAAGTTGGACCCGATGGGGGTTGCCTACGTGTCTCACACCCTGTGAGAATCAAACTGGCGTAGTTCAGGCAAATAAACCAACTATTTTTGAAAACAAATTTTTTTTTTTCATTTTTCTTAAAAATTTGACAGAGTTTCAGTACCATTTGGACATTGATTTTTTCTTTCAAAACAGGTGATTACCCCTCTTAACCCTCACACTGCTATTTTCTTTTCCAAACTCTCCCCTTTTATTCAAAAAGCGGGTCAACATGCAAATCCGAAGCAGATAAATGCACAAGTAGGATGCATCAGGATGGTCTGTATTTTGGGTACACCTGTCCTAGACGGACCCAACCCCTGTGTTGAGTCCCCTAAGTCAAATGCACATGATGCAAACAAGCGTTCCTACTAGGGATCCAGCATGAGGCTGAGTTATTCTAGGTTCAAAACCTGGGTATATGTTCTACACTGTGTACCCGAGCGGACAACTCGAGTCGAGGAGGGGGCTACGTACCGGGAACCAAAAAGCCATCCGGCTTAGTAACTTGTCCGAGCCTCTTTCTTATTTCAAGGTATGACACTAACAGAATAGGGAGTCTCGACCAGCGAGCACATCCCCAAAGATGAGAAGAGAAGGGTTTCGTAGCAGTTTATATATACAGTTCAAATAATATCAAAACGGTAAAAAGCAACATTTAGCACATTAGGCCCAAACATGTAGTAAAATCAGATAATAAATAAAGCCAAATACAACAATTATTCCAAGCTCGAATTCTGAACCCTGAACCAGAGATTCTGGGTTCTTGTCCCCAGCAGAGTCGCCAGAGCTGTCACACCTCCCTTTTTACTACACCCCCAGAAAGGGGTATAAGGGGAGTTTTTCCAATTAAAGGACAATCGAAACGGGATTATTCTTTTAAGTTCAGAGTCGCCACTTGGGAGATTTATGGTGTCCCAAGTCACCGGTTTAAATCCCGAATCGAGGAAAGGGTTGACTCTGTATTACAGTCCGTGAACCAGAAATCCGGGTAAGGAATTTTGTTAAACCGGGAGAAGGTGTTAGGCACTCCCGAGTTCCGTGGTTCTAGCACGGTCGCTCAACTGTTATAATTGGCCTATTATCTGATTTTAAAACACTTTTGAACCTACGTGCCTTTTTAACCGCTTTTATTCAATTAATTAAAGGAAGATTCCAATGTCATTTAAAATATGTTTCAAACCACGTCACATAAATGCACCCGCGGTCCGCGACACATTTCATCTAACGTTGAGATTGGGATTTGGGTCACATAAATGCGCACCCGAGTTTAGGAAGGTAAATTATTAACAACGCGCTTAAAGCAACTACGCGTTTTTAACTTTGCGAGGGCCATGGAAATTTGCTAAATGGCACGCCTCGAATTCTAAGGATTTTAAAAGAAATAATTAAGTGAGGGCCACGCATTTGAGATTTTATTTGGCGCGGCGCACCTCAATTCCATTTTAAAAGGATATTCAAACTAAAGCTCGGAGGGCCATAAACTATTTATTATCTACTATGGCTCACCTCAATCTATTTTTGACAAACCCAATATTTTATCTAAAGAAGATTGTGTAGCTTCTACCCCATTTAAATAAAACCTCAATCCTACCAACTAAATAGTAAATATTGGACTAAAAAGGCATTAAACCCAAGACCCAAATTCCAGCGATTTTAAACGTGGGCCCAATGAGCCTAACATGGTTGCAAGATAACATCATTACAAGCTTTAAATTGAAATCTGCCTGGCCCAAAAGATGAGCAGTGATGAAACATGCACCAAATGGAATCGAAGGGTGGGCAGATCGAACCCAAGCAAGTACGAAAATGGCAAAAAGGGAGAAGGTATTGATAATGACCATATTCTGCACAGGATAAATCACTAATTATGCATGGAGATTCATCAATTAGAACAACCGCAAATAGCTTCAACCAACTGGAACTGTATTGAATTATCTAAACCTTTATCAATTTGCATACATACATCAAGCAGCTAATTAGCAATTGTACAAATTTTCAAGAGCACAAACTTCATTCTCTCCTGAATGTGAAATCAAACCATAGCTTGGCATGGTTACTACTCTTAATTCAAATCTCAGATTCCAATTATCCTTCTAACATCAGATTCAAATTTAAGACTAACATTTTTCAGTCGAAACAAACACTAGACCTGGCCTTCCCTTATGAGATCTAACATGATAACAAACCTCTTAACACTTGAAAATCAATACAATGTTACTATATAGCATACAATCACCTTAATAATTCCCAAGCTCCATGAGTACTGAGAAGTCAACTATTATAACCAAAAATACATTTCTAGTAAACTACCAATTCTGCATCTACAGCAGTAGTAACACCTGTGTGATTTCAGTAATTGAAGAATCCCTTTAAACTAAATAAGCCGCTATTAAATCTAACTAACAGGATCCATATATTGTATACATTAAATGCATAGAAACTTAAACAACACTATCATTTAGAATGGCAAGCTAGGATTTACATAGAGAAGAAGATTTGAATATCAAGCTTATAAACAGCACACACGACAGGAATATCAAACTTCCAACTTCCATTTTTCATTTCAACTCAACTTGAAGATCACATTATGCAGGTTTTAAGGCATGTACCTGGAAATCGAAAGCAACACAGAAAGTGGGACTAGCAATAGAACAGTAGCCAGCAAACCAGCAATACCAGTTCCAACGATTAAAAACCCAGGAAATCAAATCAGCAAAACCAATGAAAGATTAACCACCCTCAACCAGCTTGAATCAAAAAACTTAATAACCAAACATCAATCCATTTGAATATCAGAAAAGGGACTGTTGTTTTTCAATAGAAAGATCACTGAAATTCAATCAAGCAGTAGAACTCTTGGCCTTTTGTATTTTTCTGGAATTCTATCTCTAATTCCCTCAGGTCTCTGTAGGTCTGCCTTGAAAGGAAAGAATAAGATGTCTTTATAGGCAAGCAATAGGGCAACTATCAGATTTCAGTTTTCAATTCGACCCTTTTCTAATTTTTATTTTTGCTACTCAATCCCTCAAATTTTGGTTTGCTTGCCAAGCAAAGCTCTTTTCCAGCTTCTAAGAAGCTTCTTCAGATTGTTACTGAAGGATTCTTTAGGTGATCTACCCAATTTACCCCTAGTTACCCGTGAATTTACCCTAAAAAAAACCACACGGGTCAACTGGTCAAGCTAAATGGGTCATAGACCCCAAATTGAATCCATATTTGGGCCTGTTGCTATTTGCAAATCAATTAAGCCACTTAGGGGCCCCAGAATAGAATTTGACCCCATAATTTCCCACATAAAGAAATCCATAACCATTTTTCAAAAGTAGCCAAAACAAGAACAAAATTCACTGAACTAAGCATCATTGTAATCTAATTAAATCAGAGCCCTAAGTTTATTAATTAATGATAAAACGTGATAAGGAAACTGAGACAGTACTCATGCCATGACCAAAATAGGATTGAATACCAGACTAAAGAAGAACAAACAAAACGAAAGAAAGAAACTCACCAACTTGGCTTGAACTTGAGACCTGCCTCTCCGATTTAAACCCCAATATAATAGCAATCGCCTCTTCTTTGTCAAGAACAGGCGAATGATGTTATTTTGTGGTAAAATTGGTACCCTGACACTCGTGAACACTGGAGGAAAGACCTTGCGCGAATGAATTTGTACTTGGCTTCTAGGGCTCGAACCCTAAATTTAATATTCGAGCACTTCTAGCCATATTCGAGTGAAGAGAGTGATAGATTTGGTATGAGGGAGGCATGGTGGTCCAATTGTGTTAGTTTGGGGTTGAACAGAGGTGGTGCCGCCGGCCGGTGGTGGAGGATTTGAGGGCGGCGCTCTAGGGTTTGGCGTTTCTGATCTATGATTCGAAGAAATCTAGCCAGATTTGAGGCGTAAGGAATGGAGATTGGGAAAGAGGGGGGCGAGGCGATGATCTGGTGTGAATTTGGGCTAGATTGGCCGCCGGCCGCCGCCGTAGGCGATTTCCGGCGGGCGGCGGGCGGCGGTGGAAGGCGGAGACGACGAGGGAGTCCAAGGGTTGTGAGAGAGACAAGTTTAGGGGGAGGGGTCACATTTCAGACAATTATATATTAAGTGACCCCCCACTTCTCCACCGTTGGATCAAGGAACCTCGATGGCTGGGATTGAACAGGGAGAAAACGGGGTCGTTTGGACAAATGGGGAGATTGGGTCGGGTAAAAGCGGAACTGGGCTAGGCATTTGGGTGGTTTGGACGGGTTTCAGGGGCATTTAATGTGGGCTTTAGGAAAATTGATGGGGTTTGGCCCAAAATCCTGATCCTTCTCATTCTTTTCTTTTTCTTTTCCTTTTTCTTTTTTAATTCCTTTTTTTTTCAAAATTAAAAATCCTAAGTTAAATCACAAAGCCAAATTAACCTAAAAAAACTAGTTAATTCTAAATTACCATTATTAACTAAACCAAATTAAAGGACAAACTACCCAAAGTTCAAAATTAAAGCTAAAAAATGTAAATTAAACTATTTTGTGATTTTCCTTTTTTAATTACTATTTAATTCCTAAAAATGCAAAGTTAGGTCCTACATGCACATGCAACATATTTTTTGTATTTTTCATTAATTAAATAACATAAACGTGCACAGACAAATGCAAACAATTGACAGAAAAATGCCACAAAAATCCACAAAATTGCAAACAACGGGAAAAATTGTTTTGTTTTGAACTTATGGGAGTAATTCATGTAGGGCAAAAATCACGTGCTCACAGGTATTACGCGAATATAATTAAGGTGATGCCCTACACCCTTGACCATTTGATCAGAATGTATAGTCCCCGACCTTTTCGTGGGGGCCTGATTAAGCTCCGCTGCTGGGCCTCGAGGGCCCTCTTCGCTTGTACCGACAAGGTTAGGAACGGGGTTTGGATGAGCCATTTCGTCCGTGTTAAGACTTCGGACTTGATCTCCGCAGAGAGGATGCCGTTCCCCGAAAGGTTGAACATGAAGCGTAAGTAGACATACTTAATTAACTGCCCGTTTCTTTCTTTCGGATGCATTTTCTCATGAACTGACTTCCTCCGCTGACACAGCTGCCGCAGCGACCCCGATACGGTTAGGGACCTTTTAGGCTGGGTCGCTCAACTGGACTCAATTTTCCCACACATTGAGCGCGTGTGGCGCGATTTATCCAGGGCTCGATAGGAAGCCAAGGATCACGGTGGGTCTTTATTTTGTCTTCACTTTTGCTGTAATTGAATTTCAAAAAGCTACTGCTGATTGCGTTCTCATTTCTTGTGCTTATTCTTTGTATTTGGGCCGGTCTGGGGGAGGTCTTCTTGATGAGAGAAGCTCCGCTTAGTGAAGCGGGTGCCCCGAATCCCGACGAAGAGAGGAAAAGGCGAGGAAGCTCGTTGACTTATCCTCCGAAATCCAAGAAAGCCAGAGTGGAAGAACCCAAGGATGATTCAACAACCTTAACTCCAGAAGCGTCGGGGAGCCCCCGAGCTGGAGGCGAAAAGAAAGATGATCCCTTGAGGGCACCCGAGGGGAGAGAGGATCTGACCGTTTCACATACTGTCAAGTCGGTGGCTTCCGGATTGCGGCTTGAATCCGTTGTCACCCTGCCTCGGGCTGAAACGGCCTTTGAGGATGTAACGAGCGTTATCCCTGAGCCGGTTCATGGCCAGAATTTTCCTCGAGCCGAGGTGCGCTTGGTAGGCGACACGAGAGAGCCCAATTCCGAAGCTCTTCAGAAGCAAGAGACGGCCCCGATTAATTTAGTCGAGTTTATTGAAGTGAGCGATTCCCCTCCGGAATTGGATTTTCCTCCAAGGGAGATGCAAGATGCCCCAAATATAGAGTCTCTCGGTGTGGGGGCGTCCGTTGGTGACAAAAATGTGAAAAGGCCTTTTGCTGCGCTTGAGGAAAAGCCTGAGCCTCACATTTCGCTTATTTTTAGTGAGATTGATAGGCTATGTGAGCAGGTAATCTTTTCTTAAATTCTGCTTAGTGCCCCGACCTTTGTCCTGCTAACCTTGTTTCTTTCTTGGTTACAGGCCAAGGTGCTTTATAATCAAACCTTTGCCAATTTTGAGACCGAGCTGACTCGCCACAGGGCAAACATAAGAAGCTTACCTCGGAAGCTGATGAGTTCAGGGCTCTTTCTATCAAGAGGGAGGAAGAACTCCGTGGCCTTCGGGATTTCTTGGAGGCGGCGTCCCGAGAAAAGGCTCGTCTTACTGAACAGGTTATATAGCTCTTGTTTGTTTTTTGTCTACACATCTAACTGACTTCAATGTTTTAATATCTTCAGGTCGATTATTGCAGTTTAAGGAGAAAGATATCCTTACGGGGAAGGAACTTCGAGCCAGGGACTCCGAAATTCTCGAACTCAAGCGGCATTTAAGTGAGGTAATCTCTGAGAGAGATGCCCTCCGGGGAGACGTGGTTTCGATCGGGCATTGCCTTGAAGATGCGAGGATTAAGAGCAGTAAGTATAAGGATCTCCATACTGAGTTGGTTACTACGCTGTCCTAGGTCAGGGCTGAAGCCGAGGCGCTCGTGACTACGCATAAGGCGGATGTCGCTACTACAAATGCTCTGGCCCGGAAGGTGTCCAAAGAGGCCGAGCTGCGCCTGACCCGAGCAGTGGAGCACGCCCGGTTAGAATCTCGGATAAAGACGCTCGAGGATATATATGCGGGGGGTATCGATTTAACCGCCGAGATTGAGAGGGCGAAGACCCTAGAATAGGAGGTTGCTGCCCTGCTTTCTTCCGAAAATGAGTCGAGCAGTGACTCGGGAGGTGATGAAGATGGAGGCAAAGTCCCTGAAGGGGAAGAGGCCGTTGGAAACCCAGAGGTTATGGCCGAAGCTGTTGAAAGCGTACTTTTTGAGGGGGCCGTCGAAGGCGTAGCTCCGGTGAAAGATTAAAGTTTTTATTTGCTTTCTACCTTTGTAAGGGCTCCAGATGTAGGCTTAGTAATCATACTTTTATGAATATATGTGTCAACTCTTTACCTTTTTCTGCATTCCCTTCAAACGACTTGCGGCATTCGTTTGGCAATTGATCCGAAGTTGTGGGTCTCAAGTTTAGACCCTTGGGTTCCTGCTACCGTCGAGCGTTTCGCAATAGTCGAAAGTCGATCGTTTGGGGCTTGATCCTCGAGCCATGTTTCGACTTTATTTTACCAGCTTTTAGGTTTTCCCGGGTTTATCGACCTGTATGTCTGTCGTGTCGGCCCTGAGGCTATTTGTGCGGATTTTCTAGATTCTCACGCGTCGGGTCGGTGCGACCTTCGATATAAGCAGGTGCTTGGGTTTTGCGCTTTTTGCCTTTAGGCCTTTTTTAGTTAACTGTTTTGGGCTCAGTCTTTGAGTCGGACTTCGACTTAAGCTCATTGACCCTTAAGTTTTTGATTTTTGAGCTGGCTCTCAGGCTCTTACGCGTCGGGTCGGTACGACCTTTTAATGTAAGTTGGCGGCAGTGGATCTTACACAATAGGGTCGGTACGACCTCTAATATAGGCTGGCGGCAGTGGCTTTTACGCATTAGGATCGGTACGACCTCTAAAATAGGTTGGCGGTAGTGGCTCTTACGCATTAGGGTCGGTACGACCTCTAATATAGGCTGGCGGCAGTGGCTCTTACATTACGGTCGGTACGACCTCTAAAATAGGCTGGCGGCAGTGGCTCTTACGCATTAGGGTCGGTACGACCCCTATTATAGGCTTTATTTTCCCCTCGTTAAAGACTTTTTTGAAGTTTTGTGTTCGCCCGGCTCTTCGACAGCTCGATAAGAGCCTCGATTGTGAGTCGTTATGTAGCGATAAATGAGCACCTCGGGAGGTTTCTCTCGGTGGCTGAGTGTTTCGAAGTTTATAGTTTGGAGCTAACATGGTCGAAGCTCTTTTGCTTATGCCGAGGGTAGCCTGTTTAACCGGTTCTTTTCGAAGTATTTTCGAAGTAATTGAAGGCCTGTGATTTTATAGCGATGGTCGGGCGTCCCCGAGTCGCGTTAGTTTGGCAGGAGCCTTATGACCCTGGTCATTTTTAATTCCCGAATGAAGTAGTTTTGGCGTCTATACCGAAAGTATGCCTTTTTAGGGGTCTTACAAGTTCGAGTATATAGCCTTAACTTTAAGGTCAGGGTAATGCCTTTTGTAAGGTCTTACGTTTTGGTTACTTCGTACAAGTATAGTTCATGCCTTGCTTGAGGTCTTACAGATATTGTTACTTGGTACAAGTATAGTTCATGCCTTGCTTGAGGTCTTACAGATATTGGTGTTGCCTTATATAGGTCTTATGAGACCGAGGTTGCCCACATGGGGTCTTATGGCCTTGGGTTTTTGATAAGTTGATGAGGTGGCGATTGGCGATAGTCCCCAAGATATAAAGGGTTTCTCGACGCCAGTCCCCGAGTGTTCGGGACGTTTTTGGCTCTGGAGTCATTTTTGCACACTTGGAATTGCCTCATTAAGGGCTTATGATTTCGAAGCTTTCGACCCGGAGGTCATATGGCTTTGAGTTTTTGACTCCAGTCCCCGAGTGTTTCGGGACATTTTTGGCTCTGGAGCCGTTTTTCTGAATTTAAAATTGCATCATTGAGGGCTTATGAGTTCGAAGCTTTTGACCCAGAGGTCATATGGCTTCGTGTTTTTTACGCCTGTCCCCGAGTGTTTCGGGACATTTCTTGCTCTGGGGCCGTTTTTGCACACTTGGAGTTGCCTCATTGAGGGCTTATGAGTTTGAAGCTTTCGACCCGGAGGTCATATGGCTTCGAGTTTTTGACGCAAGTCCCTGAGTGTTTCGGGACATTTTTGGCTCTGGAGCCGTTTTTGTAAAAAAAAATGGCAAACTTCTTTGAAACGTGAAATGCTTTGTCGGAGGGGATCGTATTCTTTGATTACATGGCACAAGTATACATGTTTTTGTTGTCAAGGGCTCGATTGTTCTATATGGACTCGGTTCGTTTGACCGTTTGGCCCGGTACATCGTTTTCCTATCGAGATCCCATTTAGCACATCTTGGCTTCTCCAGGGAGGTGACCTCTCGGGGGGATGCCCCCTCCCCCCCCCCCCCAATATTCAGGGTTGATTGAAGAGAAGTCTTGAATACTTGTTGAGTCTTCTTTAGGTAGCATATAGATGTTGCCTCGTTAAAAACTTTGCCGGTAAAACCCTTTTTGGGACGAAAACACGGTCGAAGGAAAAGAGTGCGATGCATGTTTCTGAAACCTAAGGCCTTAAAGCTTTTAGCAGTAATAGCGTTTGAGCATTGATACATTCCAATTGCTTGGAAGCTGTTCGTCTTCCATGGTGCCGAGTTTGTAGGATCCTTTGCCAACTCCCCCGAGGACGCGGTACGGTCCTTCCCAGTTCTGACCTAGCTTTCCTTCATTAGGGTTTCGAGTGTACAAGGTGACTTTCCTTAGGACTAAGTCTCAGATTCCAAAATGTCAGAGATTTGTTCTTCTGTTATAGTATCTTTCAATCCTCTATTTTTGTGCGGCCATTTGGACCAGCAAGGATTCTCGCTTTTCATCCAATAGTTCGAGAGCAGCAGTCATGGCCTCATTGTTTGAGCTCTCGGTGGCGTTTCGGAATCTGGCGGTTGGTTCTCTGACCTCGACCAGTATCAAAGCCTCGGCGCCATATACCAGAGAAAGGTGTTTCCCCCGTGCTTGATTTTGGAGTTGTTCGATATGCCCATAGCACTTCGGGTAATATTTCTCTCCATCTTCCCTTTGCGCTTTCCAACTTCTTTTTTAGGCTTTGAATGATGGTTTTATTCGTGGACTCAGCTTGGCTGTTTGCACACGGGTGGTAGGGCATCGACAGGATTCTCTTGATTTTGTGGTCCTCAAGGAACTGAGTCAATTTGCTTCCGATAAATTGCTTCCCGTTATCACTTGTTATCTCGGAAGGAATTCCGAATCGGCACATGATATGGTCCCAGATGAAATTAATGACTTCTTTTTCTCTTATCTTTTCGAAGGCATGTGCTTGAACCCATTTTGAGAAGTAGTCAGTGATAAATAAAATAAATCTAGCTTTACCTAGCGTCGTTGGTAGAGGTCCGACGATGTCCATCCCCCATTTCATGAACGGCCATGGTGACAAAACTGAATGTAGCTGTTCACCGGGTTGGTGAATCATTGGGGCGAATCTTTGGCACTTGTCGCATTTGCGGACAAATTGTTTGGTGTCCTTCTCCATGCTGTCCCAATAGTAGCCTGCTCTGATTATTTTTTGAATTAAGGAATCGACGCCGGAGTGATTTCCGCAGGTGCCCTCGTGGATTTCTCGGAGCACATAATCTGTGTCTCCCGGCCCCAGACACACTGCTAGAGGGCCATGAAAAGTTCTTCTGTAAAGAGTTTTATTTTCGTTGAGCGAGAATCGGGCTGCTTTGGTTTGCAGGGGCCTCGACTCTTTAGGGTCTGCGGGTAGCTTCCCACTCTCTATATAATCAATATATTTGTTTCTCCAATCCCATGTCAGGCTAGTGGAGTTGATCTCGGCATGGCCTTCTTCGATCACTGATTTGGATAATTGAATAACAGCCCCGGGGAGTATGTCATCTTCCTCGACAGATGATCCCAGCTTTGCGAGGGCATCAGTTTTGCTATTCTCTTCTCGAGGTATGTGGACCAGAGTCCATAATTTGAAGCGGTGCAATGTGACTTGCATTTTGTCTAAGTATCTTTGCATCCTGTCTTCCCGAACCTCGAAGCTGCCATTTACCTGATTTACAACTAGGAGGGAATCGCATTTTGCTTCGATGACCTCAGCTCCTAGACCTTTGGCCAATTCCAGACATGCAATCATAGCCTCATACTCGGCTTCATTGTTAGTTAACTTTGCGGTTTTTATAGATTGTCTAATTATGCCGCCCGTAGGTGGTCTCAAAACTATGCCGAGCCCAGACCCTCTTACGTTCGTGGCGCCGTCAGTGAACAGGGTCCATATCCCAGAAGATGTGCCCGCTTTTAGCAAAAGCTCTTTCTCGACCTCGGGTACGAGGGAGGGAGTGAAGTCAGCTACGAAGTTTGCCAAAATTTGAGATTTGATAGCCATTCAGGGCTGATACTCGATATCATATCCCCCGAGTTCGATGGCCCATTTGGCCAGTCGGCCTGATAATTCTGGTTTATGCAATATGCTTCGAAAGGGATATGTTGTTAAAACGCAAATATGATGGCATTGGAAGTAAGGTTTCAATTTTCGAGACGCACTTATTAATGCAAGAGCTAGTTTTTCCAGGTGCGGATACCTGGTTTTGGCATCACCCAGGGTCCGACTTACATAATAAACAGGGAATTGCGTACCTTGTTCTTCTCGAACCAGTACACCACTTACCGCTATCTCGGATACGGCCAGGTATAAATACAATGTCTCATCCTCTTTTAGGGTGTGGGGCAAAGGCGGGCTTGTTAGGTATCGCTTCAACTCCTCTAAGGCGCGTTGGCATTCCGGAGTCCATTCAAAGTTTTTTTTCTTTTTGAGCAAGGAGAAGAAATGGTGACTCCTGTCTGACGACCTTGATATGAACTGGCCCAAGGCTGCTATCCGCCCGGTCAGCCACTGCACGACCTTTACGTTATTTACCACTGTAATTTCTTCGATGGCTTTGATTTTGTCAGGGTTGATCTCGATTGCTCTGTTCGATACCATGAAACCTAAGAATTTGCCCGATCCTACCTCGAAGGTGCACTTCTCGGGATTGAGTTTCATGTTGTAACTTCTGAGGATGTCGAATTTTTCCTGCAAATGAATCAAATGGTCCTCTACGCACAGGGACTTAACTAGCATGCCGTCAATATAAACTTCCATGGACTTGCCTATTTGATGTTCGAACATCTTATTAACTAGGCGTTGGTATATGGCCCTTACGTTTTTTAGCCCGAAGGGCGTTACATTGTAACAGTACGTACTGTACTTTGTGATGAATGAAGTCTTTTCTCTATCCTCGGGGTTCATCTGAATTTGATTATACCCCGAATAGGCATCGAGAAAAGTGAGGGTTTCATGGCCGGCCGTGGCATCGATCAAACGGTCGTTGTTGGGCAGTGAGAATGAGTCCTTTGGGCACGCCCTATTTAGATCTTTATAATCTATGCACATTCTTAGTTTATTCCCCTTTTTGGGAACTACCACTACATTGGCCAGCCATTCGGGATATTTTACTTCCTTAATAGACCCTATCTTGAGGAGCTTCGTTACCTCATCTTTGATGAATGCATGCTTTAACTCGGACTGGGCTCTCCTTTTTTGCTTCACCGGTTTTGTACCTGGGGTCGACACTTAGTCGGTGGGTGGTTACCTCATGTGGGATCCCTATCATGTCTAAATGGGACCAAGCAAAGCAATCAATGTTGTTAATAAGGAATTGAATGAGTTTTTTCCTGAGTTCGGGGGTTAATCCCGTGCCCAGGTATACCTTCCAATCTGGGAGATGCTCGATCAATACGGCTTACTCCAGTTCTTCAATAGTCGACTTTGTTGCATCCGATTCTTCGGGGGCAATGAAGGTTCTGGGAGCGAGGAAATCCTCTTCATCATCCTCGGGGGTTTGTTGGCTTTCCAACTCTTCTGAGGTGGAGTGTACAGAATTCGGTACCTCTTCATGGACCGCGAATATTTCTTTCACCGCATGTTGCTCTCCATACACTGTCTTTATTCCGTCCTTTATTGGAAACTTCATCATCTGATGCAGGGTCGATAGTACCGCCTTCATGTTATGTATCCATGGCCTACCGAGCAAGGCATTGTACCTCGCGTCACCTTTAATGACGTGGAATCTGGTATCTTGAACTGCATTGGATATGTTAACCGGGAGGGTGATCTCTCCTTCTGTTGCTTCGCCGGCCATATTGAAGCCGTTGAAGATTCGGGAGGTAGGTATGACCTGATCGAGTAATCCGAGCTGTTCTACCACCGTAGATCTAATTACGTGGGCCGAGCTACCTGGATCCATGAGTACACGTTTAATTTGGATGTTATTTAAGAGAAACGAGATTACCAGCGCATCGTTGTGTGGATGAGACAGAGTCTCGAAGTCTTCTTCACTGAACGCGAGGATGTCCTCAGATGCGCGGCCCGGGTTTGCCCTTGCGTTACCGCAAAAACCCTTATCCGCTTGATCACGGGCCCATGGGGAACGTCGGTCCCCCCGATAATCATATGAACGATGTGCTGAGGTTTTCCCACTTCGCTTCCCCTGTTTGCCTCTCTTTCTTCCCGGGTGAGGTTTTTCCTAGTGTCTTGTTGATTTTCTCGGCGTATACTCCTGTTGGTGTGGGAACTTACGCCAATGTGTTGAGTGTTGCATGAGACCATATCGACGGGAATCGGTTGTGGTGCAATCTCAGGGTTTTGTGGTAGTACACCATTACCTGGAATAGCTGCACCATACTCTCTATGGTCTTCGAGACCGTTGTTGTCATGTGCGTTTACTGAGTTAGACATTTTGACTTGAAATCAAAGATTCTTGGACAAGAAAAAGTGTGAAAGATAACTTGCGTTATGTAGTAAACCATCAAGAAAACAATCACTATTATTCTTAGCTCCACGGTGGGCGCCAAACTGTTTACCTTGAAAATGGTAATAATAATTAGATTTGATTCTGTGGTTCTAAAAATATGTGATCTATTTTTATGCTAGTTGTTAGGCAATAGATGCTAAGTGAAAGATTAGAAAATAAGATAATAGCTTGTAGACAGTGTAATAATCAAACCGAATGGCTGGAAATCAGGGCCTCAAGCTTGCGTATACGGGGCCTCGAGGTCGAGTCGGATGCCCGGCTAAGGCGAGTCAATAGAGGATTAACAGTTATGATAAATTTGATGGCGGCTCTTTATGACCAATAATGAGTAATAAATGAAGAACAATTAATGAAATGTAATAAATATAAGTAAGACAATAAATGTAAGCAATAAGATCAAACAGAGAGCAGTTTGAGTTAGAGAGCAGAGAATGTTCTTGTATTGGATGTAGTGTGTAGTATCTTGTCCCCCTTACAAAAATGACAAGGGTCCCCTTTATATATGAGGGGAAAATCCCAATATGACACATGCGTAATTATTTCATAAAGTAACTGGTACAACCACTCAATCAGCCTGGTGCAAGCTGTCACTGTTTGTGCAGATATTGTCAGAAAAATACTGCTCCTAGGGAACTTCCCGCTTACTTGTGATAACCCCCGGTTCATTCTGCCCCGACATCGGGCACGAAGAACCCTCGAAGATTTTGAACCCCGAGCTATTCTCCAGGCCCTTCGAGGTGAAATTACGTAATGCCTTCGCCGATCGTGAAATTGGTCTTTCCGATTTTAGCCGCATACACAACCGCCGCAATATTTTACTCAAAGAAGTTCTAAGTTGATTAAATAATGAAAATGCGGGGGTTAAATTGCCGCTAAATCAACCGCCGCTAATGATACCAGCGGTCACGAAAAACCCCCGCAAATTGATTTCAGCGATCGATATTGCAAGGGTTTCCAAAACCGCCTCGATAATGATTTGTGGGGGTTAATGACCCCTGCAATTTGTAAATTTAACCCCCGAAAATAGCACTTTTTTTGTAGTGATTCTAAAAAAATGTTGTTGAGATGATAGGACCAAATTATATAGATGATACTAAACCTTCCTATAGTAACACTCATGTAGACATCAAAATTTTAACGGATGAAGCTAAATCCAACTATCAAGATACTACAAGACAATTCTGAAATCTTAGGAGTCTATTAGGGTTGCTTGGAGGTTACTCTACCAAAATTCTAAATTGGAGGCTACTTTATCCTAACCCTGGGTCACTCCTATAAAAAGGGTTACCTATCCTCTTAAAAAGGCATCTCAAAAAATTGGAGGTCATCTCAACAACTTCATAAAATCTCGGAATATGCAAAGAAAGATCAAATATACAATCTCCGAAATTGCATAAAACTCTAGGAATATTCAGTAAGAGATCAGAGACATGTCAAATATGACTTGCTCAAAGTTCTAGCAACATTCAAGATCCAAATGGAGTGTTGTTGCTACATGCTTCTTGATCATCAAATACATGAAGCAGATGCATATCATCCTACGTTCGAGAAATACGCCTAAGGCCCTCGAATTAAGGATAACAAATTGGAGGGAAGAGTCAAGGGATAAACAGAGTTTTACCCGCAATATTTATCAATAAAATTCTTTTTTCCTTATAGTTGTTTGTGATTGCAATTTTATTTTCCTGCACAAATTTGTTGCAAACAACTCAATCCCAAATACCCTTTTTTTCTTTAGGGAGTAGTCCTAAATTCAAATTGCAAATTCATTATTCCGTTTCTATCATTTCCTGTATATACGTGTCGTTGTATATTTTTCTCTTTTCAGTGTCTCCGCTCCACTATGTTGTTGCATTTACTAGTGAAACCCTTGGATTGTTGGGAATGTTATGACTGAACTTAATGTTATAATACATAAAATATTTTCACATTGTACATGAGCTAGATTAAAGAGAGATCGATAGCGGTTGGCTAACATAAACATCGTTTAACTGAGATGAATTCTCCAAAATACTGAACGAATTTAAATATACAGCTAATGTTAGCTACTTGAATTGAACAGTAGTAGATGATGTTCTTCGGTAAAAATGTAATGGAACTCTATTACGTGGTTAATTTACTTTTGTAACTGTAATGCATGTTACCTTTCTAAAGAGGATAAAATTTTACTATAAGCTTTTCTTCCTTTTACTTTTATAACCCTTCTTTGTGTGAAGAACTAGAAAGGTAAATCTTCTACTAGTTTAACTTTCAACTCTTCCGCTATGCAAAAGATATTGTGGTAAAAAAGAAAAATAGCGACTTATGAGAGGGTTGGAAAAATAACTCAACGAGCTCATCCAAAACACTGCAGATTGTGACTGAGTGTCATTATTTCAACTACATGCATTGATTGTAAGGCTGAGCTAGCAATATATATGTACAATGTCCTCAGATAAGGTTTACTTTCATCAATGCTAGCTGTCCTAAATCTCAACCAATGCTTTTATCCTCCTTGTTGTTGCCCTTTTCATACCTTCAATCAAACGCACGCCAAAGTAGTGTTCCATTTCTCCCTAATAATAGAGGCAACAATTTCTGTGACTACAGACTACAGTTCATGAAGGAGACAAGATGAATTCTTTACGGGGTTCCAGCCAAACTTGCACCAACCTCGACTAATTTTATAGGGTACCTGCTACCGGAAGGAGACAAAGTTATTATGTGGCCGGTCTCTCTCAAAAGATAGAACTTTCCTATTCATACTACTTGTTCTCACCGAAGGGGAGCCTCAGCGGTAAAATTGCTGTCATGTGAACAGAAGGTCACGAGTTCAAGCCATGAAAACATCCTCTTGCAGAAATGCAGGGTAAGACTGCATATAATACACCCTTGTGGTCCAGTTCTTCCCCGGACCCCGCGCATAGGGAGAGCTTAGTGTATTGGAAAAAATTGAGTTTACATATTAAAGTGGTATAAAGATGACGTGTGATGACACGTAGATTGATCAAAGAGTTATGATTGGCAAAGAGGCACGAGTTGCAACAGATACGAGCAAAGGCATAGAAAGAGGCACGAGCAGTTATTCTAAAGACTCAACGCCCGTACCTATTTAAGTCCAAGAATTAAGGAGAATGAACCTGACAGTACAAAGGAGTACAGATACAGTATTTAATGAGCCTTAAATACTAAAAACGTTAGAGGATCTGTATTAAATACAATGATTACGTAACGTAGCATTTAATGTCTTTAATTGTCTATAATAGCCTTATTATGAAAAAGGCAAAACGCATATCTCCAAAATAGCTATAAAAGGGAGAAAATGGATCAATTGTAAGGACACAGAATATCATCTGAATATACTGGTTTACTTCGTTTTCTGCTATCTATTGGTTATCGAAATCCATTTCTTTTATTCATTTCCGATTATCAGTAACCCAAGTTCTTCTAAAAATAAAGCTTTGACTGAAATCCTATTTTTCGGTTAAACAAATTGGTTCCGTTACCGAAAATCTGATAATCTATTCTTTCTTAACCTTATCTATTTCGTTACATCAACAATCATGTCAAATGTTAACGATAACACTCAGGGAAACCAAGGAAATCAAGGAAACCATCAACTTCAAGGGGATCCACAAGATGTTCACACTCCGATCCCTTCTCTACAAAGTTCGCCTCATCGATCTCGAGAAGGAACTCCTGGTGGATCTCACTCAAATGCAAATACTCAGTTTAACAACGATGAAGCTGTCAATGAAGCTTTGCAGCAGTTGATCGCTCAACAGGTCAATAAAGCTCTTGAGACTTTTGCCAGCCAATTACCTGCTGCACCATCAACACCAGTTCCAAATACCAACACTTTAGAAAACCCTCGTTCTGGGATTGTTAATTCAAGCAGTGGTGGAATCCCCAGTGAATCACGAGAGAGAGAACCAGGTAATGTAGTCAATTCCGATTTACAAAATTTAGTTCTAACATTGCAGAAACAGCTTAAGGAGCAAAGTGACCGCATAGAGCAAATACCTGGAGTACCGCCAGTAATCAAAGGAATAGATATGGATAAATATTCACAGCAACCTTGGAAGCCAAGCGCTGCTCCTTTACCAATTCCAAAGAAATTCAAAGTGCCTGATATTCCAAAGTACGATGGAACAACTGATCCACGAGACCACGTGACTGCATTCACAACTGGTGTAAAAGGCAACGATTTTACCAAACAAGAAATTGAATCAGTATTGGTCAAAAAATTCGGAGAAACGCTCACTAAGGGAGCATTAACATGGTACTCTCTTTTACCCGAAAATTCTATAAATTCTTTTGCTGAGCTTGCAGATTCATTTATCAAAGAACATTCGGGAGCTCAAAAAGTCGAAAAGAGAATGGAGGACATTTTCAAAATAAAACAAGGGGACTCTGAGTTGCTCAGAGAGTTCGTGGATAGGTTCCAGCGTTAAAGAATGACGTTACCATGTGTACCAGACAATTGGGCAGCTATAGCTTCACCAGCAATTTGAATGAAAAAAGCTCAGAAGCCACGAGGCCACTCAAGGAAAGTCTTCGTGAATTCCCAGCAACAACATGGAATGACGTCTACAACCGATATAGCACGAAGTTAAGGATCGAGGAAGATATTATCTCACGATCTCAAAAAGAAGAAAAGGTAAGTTTGAGATGGGCAGAAACAGAAAAAAGATCAGGTAAAAACAGGTACGAACCATATATGGGCCCAGCTGGAAAAGATTCACGGTCCAAGCATGATCATTCAAGGTACGATCATAGATCTAGAAATAGAGAATCCAGTTCATCATCTAGGTATGGAAATGATCGCAACACGCGAGAGTCACGAGATGATGATAGAAACTTGAAGGCGCAGTTCGGTGGTTATAATTTTAATGTGAGCACTTCCGAGCTCGTTGCTGTTTTAAGAAGCATGGGTGATAAGGTGCGGTGGCCAAAAGAGATGAGGTCAAACCTAAACAGGCGCAATCCTGAACACTGGTGTGAATTTCATAACGATCATGGTCACAAAACGGCAGATTGTAGGTTACTACAGGGTGAAGTTGATCATCTGTTGAAGCAAGGGTATCTCACTGAGTTATTCAGCGAGAAAGGAAAGCAAGCATACATGAAGAATAGGCAGGAGCCCCCAAAACCACCCTCCCCGAAAAGGACCGTTAATGTTATAAGCGAAGGTGAAGAAATCAATGGTGTGACGTATACAGCAGCAAATAAAGTATCCAAAGTCACGATTACCCACGGGAAGCGGATGCGACATGTCTTAGAGGAAGAAAGCATTACGTTTGATGATGCAGATGCGGATGGCGTATTAACTCCACATAACGACGCACTGGTAATATCTTTACTTGTACATGACACTAATGTGAAACGAGTTTTGATTGATCCAGGTAGCTCTGTGAATATTATTCTGCTAAGAGTTCTACACGAGATGCAAGCTGAAGCCAAATTAGTACCCAAGGCGCATACTTTGTCCAGGTTCGACAATTCCAGCGTCGTGACAAAAGGAGAAGTAATACTTACTACATTCGCAGAAGGGGTTGTCAAAGATACAAAGTTTCAGGTAGTGGAGTTGGAAATGGCTTACAACATAATTCTAGCGAGGCCATGGATCCACGAGATGGATGTTGTTCCGTCGACCTTACATCAAGTCATTAAATTTCCATCACCGTGGGGAATATGTCAAATCTGTGGAGATCAACAGACATCTAGGAACATTAACTCCGTAGCAGATTAAAGCACGAGAAATGAAGAAAAATAGCAATTACAGTATTCAGTTGAGGATATCACAACGCAAACCTCAACTGAACAAGGGCGAACAAATGTAGATTCAAGGCCCGATTCCATTGAAGAACCAGAAGAAAATGAAAATATCAAAACAACGATATCGAAGAATTGGAGGCTGTAGTATTATTTGTACATTGGCCTGTGTCACACCTCCTTTTAAGTTTACTACACCCGCAAAGGCGTAGTAAAGGGAGTTATTTCCAACTTGAAGTGACAATCGAAACGGGATTTGTTATTCTAGAGAATTCAGAGTCGCCACCTGGGAGTTTTATGGTGTCCCAAGTCACCGGTTGAATCCCGAATCGAGGAAATTATGACTTTGTTCATAGTCAGCGAACCAGAAATCCGAGTAAGGAATTCTGTTAACCCGGGAGAAGGTGTTAGGCATTCCCGAGTTCCGTGGTTCTAGCACGGTCGCTCAACTGTCGGATTTGGCTACATATTTGATTTTAGTACATGTTTTGACCTATGTGTTTTAACTTTGGACCACTGTCATTGTTATTTTAAGAGAATTGCAACATCGTAAAAATGCGTCTTGAACCACGTCGCACCAGTGCACCCGTGATTATTAACACACTTCGACTTCGTTGAGATTTGGGATTTGGGTCACATAAATGTGCACCCGTATTCAGGAAGGTAAAATTATTAAAATAACGCGCCTAAAGCAACTACGCGTTGTTAACTTTGCGAGGGCCATGGAAATCCACTAAATGGCACGCCTCGAAATTCTAAAGAGTTAAAATTAATTAAATGAAGGCCATGCGTTTTGGGATTTTATTTTTTGCGAGGCTCATCTCGTGTTTATTTAAAGGCTAAGCTAAACGTATTCAATTTCCATCTCTTTTGTACCTAAGGGGCTTAGTTGATTAATTGTGACAAACTAACATTCACATAATTCGGGCCTCAAGCTCAAGTCACACTTAAACAAGAAGAAAACCTCTTAATTTGAATGTGCTACTCAGGAGGCCCAAACTGTTAATCCCATTCAAGTATCCTTAAATTTAAAAAGCAACTTCGATAGGCCGGCGAGGCTTTCAGTGTGCTGGGCTTCGGTAATTAGCCCAAAGTGTTGTTCAATCCCATGTTCAGAACTATTCATATTATTATTTCAAATATGGGCCTTAAACAGGCCCAGCTTGGCATTCAATGAGACCTGGCTTCCGAGGTCAAGCCCCAGGGCCTCAACGAAGAGATTTTAATTTTAAAAGAAAACATGAAGATATTGGGCCTGCCACTGTACAGTTGTGTCGTATTAGGCCCAATTCATGGCCTGGATAGTTTCGTCAGTGATCTGCCCATTCTAAGACTGAAAACATGAATTTAACGAAAAAAGACATTAAACAATCGATAATCATTTCTACTGGGCATTCCACATTTAAACTTGATGGTCCTATCTATTTTGCAAGAGCGCAGCACACACGTTTGATCTTACAATTAATTCTAATCAATGCCTAGTTTGGATCTCAATATAATATGAGAATGACTAAGCTATAGCTAACAACCACAGTAGCAGTCCAATTTATACAGTTTATCCATGGTTTACGTACTACACTATGCTCAGTCGTCAACTATCAGTATGCTAAGGCCAGGCAGCAAGGTCAAGTAAGTGAAATTTGCATTCCATTTCAAACTCAGGATTACAGCAGGACAGATTCAAATGTGTACCTGGTAATTGCAAACAAGAAAAGGAGAAGGTCAGTAGCAGTGACAGTCGCAACAGCAGTCCAGGGGAAGTTGAAGGACAGTTTTAATTCAATTCATTCAACAAGCTCAGGAACAAGATTGAAATTCCAGCAATGAACTAAGACATCAACAGTTGCAAAACCAAAAGTTCAGCCCCAGATTGACTACCCAGATTCAATTTAACAATTTAGATGGAGTACTCCTAGTTGTTCATGACTTATCACAGAATAAATACCACGACAGCTTCAAAGATTTTTCAGGATTTTCGATGGAACAGTGTTTTCCCTTGGGATTTTCTATTTTTAAAACTCTAATTCCTCTCCAAATTTCAGAAAATGTTCTCCACTCAAACTTCTCCCAATTTCATATTTCAAAACTTACCCCCCTTCTCCAGAATGCTTTCCCTTTCCCCTCTTAAACTTTCAGACCCCCTCCTCTTTCTTCAACTTCAAAAACCTCCTTCTCAAGGCAAAATGACTGCCTATTTATAGGTGAACTAAGTCCAATTTTCAGATTTTCTTTACCCCCCTTAGTCCCTATTCTAATTTCAGTGTTTACCCCACTATTTCTGACTTGTTATGCAAGAAACTAACCTAAGTTTATTAGAATCTACACTATAGTCCCTCCTAGAAAGTTCCATGCCTATCACAATCCCTATTCTACCCTCAAACCTCTTCAAAAACTACCAATCCTGCTGAAAGTACCCTTTTCCCATGTCCAAACTACCCTTTAAGCCTCCTGAAATTGCTAGACTACCCAAGCCCCCTTTAATTAACTTAATACTGACTATGGTTAATTTTGTCTAACCTAAATCAGCTATAACCAATCAATCAACCCTAAATATTGCATTAAGAAACAATTATCAATTTAAATTGGAACTAACATCACACTGCCATTGACCAGGCAATATTCGAACAAATTTGGAACAGTAATTAAATCAAGATTAAAGCACATTCAAAATTAAACTACTGCTATGCATTAAATGCAATGATTACTGGAATACAAGAACAAAAGAAAAATAAGCATACCTAATCGGATTAAAGACTCGGCCAACCTTGTTGCTTGAATCCTCGAGGATTCTTGACACGTAACATACCTAATCATGTATTTTCACAAGACCCACATGATTAGGAACGGTTACGGGTACAGGTAAAATCCCCCAAGGGTACCCTCGTACGTTAGGGTTTTTTAAACGAGTTTTTTTAAAGAAACTTTCGTAAAAAAATTTTTGGGGAAACGGGTAAAAAGTTTTAACCGTGTTAAACCGAAAAGGTAAATTTTTACGGGTAAAACTAAAAAACGTTTTTTTGGGTTTTAAGGGGGGGGGGTAAACTTTGGGTTAAAACCGGGAAGTTTAGGGTAAAGGGGTAAAAATACGACCGTCCATCTCCCATATCCAATGGCCCAGCTTTAATCTTGAATTTTACATAAAAGTGTGCCGAATTATTCAGAAATTTTGAGACCAAACTCTTCTTCCTCGTACAAAACCTCACTCCGCCGTCCTCCATTCCTACCCCGCCCTAGCCCACCGTCCCTCCGCCGTCCGCCGCCGGCCGGAAAATCGCCGCCGCCGGCGGCGATGGCTCCGATGACCACCAAATTTACACCCCAGATTCCCCTTTTCTCTCTACTCAAATCCACTATCCGTTGCCTCCAAATCATACCAGAACCCGTCGATATCCAGTCGAAATTTTCGGCCAAATCGCAAGTTATGCCAAACGGTTCCCAAATTAACACCATGGACCGCCTTGATCTTCCCTACCCAACCCCCATAGCCATGTGTCTCGAATTATGGCCGGAATCGCTCAAATATCCGATCAAAAATTCGGCCAAAAACCCTAAATGCTCCAAACCCCACCAAATTGGTACCACGTGACATTTTCCACCACCCTCATGAGGAATCGTTGGCATTAGCATTCAAATCGCACCAGAAATAGTGAATTTCAAATCTGAAGAGTCATGTGACTTTGGGAGTTACACAGATGAGTCCTCTTTCTTGGTGTTTATTTTTTTGTTAGATTAGGTTAGTTAGTGTGTTTAGGTTTACATCAGGCCTGTAATTACTAGTTTGAAATCGCATAACCGTTAATTGTATAGCCTAATTCTCTTGTTTGTTGTGGCCCATGTCAAATATGCCTTGTTTTGTTTTGATCCTTCATCTGTTTTTAATTCTGTTTTTGATTGTTAGTTCGACCCGGTGTCATGTCGATTAGGGAGTGCCTGTTGTGACTTGATTATGCCTCTGTTGGTAGTTACAGTCGTCGTCGATTTGTTTAATCCAATAATTTGCCTATTAGTCTATTATCTTTGATCAGCTTCAATCAATCTTGTGTGTTTCAGTTTAATATGTTTAGTACTTCTTTAAGGTTAATCAGTGACTGCTGTTAACAATGATTCAATGAAACGCCTGGTTCAATTAGTGGTAATTAGTTGAATTTGGCCATAATAGATGGGCTCAATTAGGGCAGAAAGGGGGCTAAAGTCATTCTGGTTTGGGTAGTAATTTCAGGGAGATGCAGAGGTAGTTTAGGCATGGAAAAGGGTATTTTCTTTAGGATTTGGTGTTTTTGAAAAAGAGTTAAGGGTAGAACAGGGATTGTGATAGGCATAGAACCTTCTAGAAGGGCTATAGTGTAGATTCTAATAAACTTAGGATAGTTGCTTGCATAACAAGTCAGAAATAGTGGGGTAAAAACTGAAATTAGGATAGGGACTAAAGGGGTAAAGAAATCTGAAAATTGACTTAGTTTACCTATAAATAGGCAGTCATTTTGCCTTGAGCAGAGGTTTTGGAGGTTTTCGGAGGTTCTGAAACTTTTGCAAAAGTTTTGAAATATGAAATTGGGAGAAGTTTGAGTGGAGAACCATTTTCTGAAATTTGGAGAGGAATTAGAGTTTTAAAAATAGAAAATCCCAAGGAAAACACTGTTCCATCGAAAATCCTGAAAAATCTTTGAAGCTGTCGTGGTATTTATTCTGTGATAAGTCATGAACAACTAGGAGTACTCCATCTAAATTGTTAAATTGAATCTGGGTAGTCAATCTGGGGCTGAACTTTTGGTTTTGCAACTGTTGATGTCTTGGTTCATTGCTGGGAATTTCAATCTTGTTCCTGAGCTTGTTGAATGAATTGAATTAAAACTGTCCTTCAACTTCCCCTTGGACTGCTGTTGCGACTGTCACTGCTACTGACCTTCTCCTTTTTCTGTTTGCAATTACCAGGTACACATTTGAATCTGTCCTGCTGTAATCCTGAGTTTGAAATGGAATGCAAAATTTCACTTACTTGACCTTCTGCCTGCCTTAGCATACTGATAGTTGCACGGATAGGTAGACTTGATTGTATAGCATAGTGTAGTTCAATTTTATACGTATGTAAACCGTGGATAAACTGTATAAATTGGACTGCTACTGTGGTTGTTAGCTATAGCTTAGTCATTCTCATATTATATTGAGATCCAAACTAGGCATTGATTAGAATTAATTGTAAGATCAAACGTGTGTGCTGCGCTCTTGCAAAATAGATAGGACCATCAAGTTTAAATGTGGAATGCCAGTAGAAATGATTATCGATTGTTTAATGTCTTTTTTCGTTAAATTCATGTTTTCAGTCTTAGAATGGGCAGATCACTGACGAAACTATCCAGGCCATGAATTGGTTCCTAATACGACACAACTGTACAGTGGCAGGCCCAATATCTTCATGTTTTCTTTTAAAATTAAAATCTTCGTTCGTTAAGGCCCTGGGGCTTGACCTCGGAAGCCAGGTCTCATTGAATGCAAAGCTGGGCCTGTTTAAGGCCCATATTTGAAATAATAATATGAATAGTTCTGGAACATGGATTGAACAACACTTTTGGGCTAATTACCGAAAGCCCAGCACACTGAAAGCCTCGCCGGCCTATCGAAGTTGCTTTTAAATTTAAGGATACTTGAATGGATTAACAGTTGGGCCTCCTGAGTAGCACATTCAAATTAAGAAGGTTTTCTTCTTGTTTAAGTGTGACTTGAGCTTGAGGCCCGAATTATGTGAATGTTAGTTTGTCACAATTAGTCAACTAAGCCCCTTAGTACAAAAGAGATGGAAATTGAATACGTTTAGCTTAGCCTTTAAATAAACACGAGATGAGCCTCGCAAAAAATAAAATCCCAAAAACGCATGGCCTTCATTTAATTAATTTTAACTCTTTAGAATTTCGAGGCGTGCCATTAGGGATTTCCATGGCCCTCGCAAAGTTAACAACGCGTAGCTTGATTTAGGCGCGTTATTTTAATAATTTTAGCTTCCTGAATACGGGTGCACATTTATGTGACCCAAATCCCAAATCTCAACGAATCGAAGTGTGTTAATAATCACGGGTGCACTGGTGCGACGTGGTTCAAGACGCATTTTTACGATGTTGCAAATTCTCTTAAAAAACAATGACAGTGGTCCAAAGTTAAAACACATAGGTCAAACATGTACTAAAATAAATATGTAGCCAAATCCGACAGTTGAGCGACCGTGCTAGAACCACGAACTCGGAATGCTAACACCTTTCTCCCGGGTTAACAGAATTCCTTACTCGGATTTTCTGGTTCGCCTGACTATGAACAAGTCATAATTTCCTCGATTCGGGATTCAACCGGTGACTTGGGACACCATTAAAACTCCCAGGTGGCGACTCTGAATTCTCTAGAATAACAAAAATCCGTTTCGATTGTACACTTCAAGTTGAAAATAACTCCCTTTACTACGCCTTTGCGGGTGTAGTAAAACTTAAAAGGAGTGTGACACAGGCAATGTACAAATAATACTACAGCCTCCAATTCTTCGATATCGTTGTTTTGTTGATATTTCATTTTCTTCTGGTTCTTCAATGAATCGCCTTGAATCTACATTTGTTCGCCCTTGTTCAGTTGAGGTTTGCGTTGTGATATCCTCAACTGAATACTGTAATTGCTATTTTTCTTCTTTTCTCGTGCTTTAATCTGCTACGGAGTTAATGTTCCTAGATGTCTGTATCTCCACAGATTTGACATATTCCCCACGGTGATGGAAATTTAATGACTTGATGTAAGGTCGACGGAACAACATCCATCTCGTGGATCCAGCCTCGCTTAGAATTATGTTGTAAGCCATTTCCAACTCCACTACCTGAAACTTTGTATCTTTGACAAACCCCTTCTGCGAATTTAGTAAGTATTTACTTCTCCTTTTGTCACGACGCTGGAATTGTCGAACCTGACAAAGTATGCGCCTTGGTACTAATTTGGCTTCAGCTTGCATCTCGTGTAGAACTCTTAGCAGAATAATATTCACAGAGCTACCTGGATCAATTCAAAAACTCGTTTCACATTAGTGTCATGTACAAGTAAGATATTACCAGTGCGTCGTTATGTGGAGTTAATACGCCATCGCATCTGCATCATCAAACGTAATGCTTTCTTCCTCTAAGACATGGTCGCATCCGCTTCCCGTGGTAATCGTGACTTTGGATACTTTATTTGCTGCTGTATACGTCACACCATTGATTTCTTCACCTTCGCTTATAACATTACGGTCCTTTCGGGAGGGTGGTTTTGGGGCTCCTGCCTATTTCTTCATGTATTGCTTGCTTTCCTTTCTCGCTGAATAACTCAGTGAGATACCCTTGTTTCAACAGATGATCAACTTCACCCTGTAGTAACCTACAATCTGCCGTTTTTGTGACCATGATCGTATGAAATTCACACCAGTGTTAGGATTGCGCCTGTTTAGGTTTGACCTCATCTCTTTTGGCCACCGCCCCTTATCACCCATGCTTTCTTAAAACAGCAACGAGCTCGGAAGTGCTCACATTAAAATTATAACCACCGAACTGCGCCTTCAAGTTTCTATCATCATCTCGTGACTCTCGCGTGTTGCGATCATTTCCATACCTAGATGATGAACTGGATTCTCTATTTCTAATCTATGATCGTACCTTGAATGATCATGCTTGGACCGTGAATCTTTTCCACTGGGCCCATATTATGGTTCGTACCGTTTTTACCTGATCTTTTTTCTGTTCTGCCCATTCAAACTTACCTTTTCTTCTTTTTGAGATCGTGAGATAATATCTTCCTCGATCCTTAACTTCGTGCTATATCGGTTGTAGACGCATTCCATTGTTGTGCGGAATTCACGAAGACTTTCCTTGAGTGGCCTCGTGGCTTCTGAGCTTTTTTTTCATTCAAATTGCTGGTGAAGCTATAGCTGCCCAATGTCTGTACACATGGTAACGTCATTCTTTAACGCTGGAACCTATCCACGAACTCTCTGAGCAACTCAGAGTCCCCTTGTTTTATTTTGAAAATGTCCTCCATTCTCTTTTCACTTTTTGAGCTCCCGAATGTTCTTGATAATGAATCTGCAAGCTCAGCAAAAGAAATTTATAGAATTTTGCGGGTTAAAAGAGATACCATGTTAATGCTCCCTTAGTGAGCGTTTCTCCGAATTTTTTGACCAATACTGATTCAATTTCTTGTTTGGTAAATTCGATCTCTCTCTTT
>NW_017675261.1:2662-6421 GCF_001879085.1 Nicotiana attenuata | reverse complement strand
GTGATTAAACGACGTCAAAACGACGTCGTTTTGTTATGGGAGGGACTGGACCGGGCGGTGAATTGGGCCTGGGCAAGCTTGGGCTGGGTGTTCTTCTTTTGGATTAATACAAGCAGCCCAATCCGGGCAATTTGTATTATTTTCTTATTTTGCTTTTTTTTTTGTATACATTTTTTGTATTTTTGTATTTGTTTATTTTTTCTGATTTTTTATAAAATGCCTAAACAAAGCAAAGACCTAAATTAAGCTATTTTAATTCCTAAAATTTACTTGTAAACCTATTTTGACACAAATGCAAAACTAGTAGTGCAAAAGACTATTTTCTTGCAATTTTTTTATATTTTATTCTAAGACCAATTAACTAAAATTATGAAATTAAATCCCTAAATGCTAATGCATATTTTTGGTATTTTTTATGGATTAAATGCGTAAAATGAATGCACCAATTACCAAAGAATGCCACAAAACTCACACAAAATTATAAAATACTAGGAAAATTATTTTGCTTGAAATTTTGGGAATTACTGCTTAGGGCAAAAATCACATGCTCACAGCTGCCCCTCTTTGCCCGGAAACACGAAGAGTTTTCGTGCAAAGATAAGTGAGCAGAAATGAACGATTTTTGCCCACCTGCGTATTGCGTGTGAAGCGGTTTGAAAAAAACTTGACCGCACCCTGCTTCAGAGGTTGCCTACATATCCTGGGCTAAACAGGAACCAGGTCAGTGTAGTTCGGGAAGGTTTGGTAGCTGGGACTACCAGGAGCTGTGATTGCGCTGCTGTTGTTGCTGTTACTGCTCGCTGACCTCCTTATTACACCATGTCGAAATAAAAAGCTAGTCTAAGCTATGTGTTACAAAAAGTACTATCTATGCCTTCTAACTTGCTCTTTGTGTTGCCTTGAACTTGTATCTTTCCACTGGAATTCTTGTGTTGTCGCCTTGCATTGTGATTGTAGATGTTTCACTATTCCTCTGAGTGATGTTTAACTGCTGCTAATTGCAGAATGTGCCTCTATTCTTCAGGCGGGCTCCTGGTTGCTGGATTTGAAATATATTCCCTTGTTTTCCAGGTGGGCACCTGATTGCTGATTGCAGAATCTTGAAAAATACTCCCTTGTTCTTCAGGTGGGCGCCTGATTGCAAAAACTTGAAAAATATTCCCTTGTTCTCCAGGTGGGCGCCTGATTTACAAAAACTTGAAAAATATTCCCTTGTTATCCAGGTGGGCGCCTGATTGCTGAACCTTGAAAATTGTTCCCTTGTTCTCCAGGTGGGCGCCTGATCGCAAAAACCTGAAAAATATTCCCTTGTTCTCCAGGTGGGCGCCTGATCGCAAAAACTTGAAAAATATTCCCTTGTTCTCCAGGTGGGCGCCTGATTGCAAAAACTTGAAAAATATTCCCTTGTTCTCCAGGTGGGCGCCTGATCGCAAAAACTTGAAAAATATTCCCTTGTTATCCAGGTGGGCGCCTGATTGCAGAAGCTTGAAAAATATTCCCTGTTTCAATCAAAGAAAATTGTTAGTGTAAATGGTGACTAGCTGCTGGCATTCTTGTTGTCTATGCTCCCACTTCCGACTTCGCCCTGACTTGCTTCCTGGACTTGCTTTGACTTGCCACGATCTCCCAATTGACTTTCATCCCTCAAATCTCGATGACCCATATGTTTTGTTTCATATTACTGTTTGGTGTTCCTGTTCCTTTCCTATGAACCTTGCCTTTTTCGTGCGAACGTCTGATTATTCCACTGATTTATTGATCCTTCATGTTTTCTTTCCCTTTGACATGTTTCCAACTTGTTGTGCCACTCAGCTGGGAAGTTGGTAATCAGCTTTGACATCCTTCCTTTGTTTCTTGAACCGGACTGATATTAACATGTCTTATAGACAGATTTCAAGAAAATGAAATGCAATAACCTCGAAGGTTCTAAGGATAGAAAACTCTGAAGAGAAAAAGGACGAAACTTATCTGAGCGGAAAGGCTGATTCCGTTGATCGCGCCACGCACTTCGGATCCCAACCTAGTCTGTTCATCCAATCAATCATTAGTTGCCCATTTGTTGCCCCGTATTTTTACGCCCGATTTTCAACAAAACCTAAACCCTGCTTTTCACCATGTTTCAAACACCTTTCAACCACGGACTTCGTTATTTGCACATCTGAAGACTCATGTTCGCCTTATGATGCCCATGAAGGTTTTCACCAATAAGACTCTCTTATTTTTTACATTCTCTCAAACTTGCTTCGCCTTACGGTGCCCGTGAGGGTTTTCACCAATAAGACTCTCTCCTTTTTACATTCTCTCAAACTTGCTTCGCCTTACGGTGCCCGTGAGGGTTTTCACCAATAAGACTCTCTCATTTTTAACATCTCTTCTGGCACCAGAGTGTTGTCCCCAACAAGAATTACTTTACCTGCTTGTATTGACATTTCTTAAGATTGATCAGAAGGTCTTTCTTTGGACCGTAATGTGGCTTTTGGATGGGTTTAGAAAGAAAGGTATAGAGGCTCAAAATAATTCAAACATGGGTCCAATATTACAACTTTCGGAATCATATCTCATGCAACAACCATAACTTCTGCCCCAGTTTCCTTCCCAGGGATTATTTGGATTTTTCTTTTGTTATGACTGAACCTCAGTGAGGCTGCCTACGTCCCTTTCGGGATCAAGTCAAACGTAGTTCAAACGACTACGTTTATTGTTACGGTCTGTCTTTGTTCCATTTTCCCCTTGTTTTTCTTTTCCTTTTTTTCTTTTTTTTTTCCCTTTTTTTTAGTTCTTTTCTCTTCCTTTTCCTTTTCTTCTTTCTTTTGTTTCGGTTTTTCTCTTGCATCTCCATTTCCTTCTTTGCTCCGCCTTACGAGCTTGATTATTGATTCCGAAAGAGGGGTATGAAAGAAAATGTTTAAAGCTCAAAAGGGGTAACGAGGGATAAAGTGTTTAGATAGCAGAACAAAATGCCTTCGTCATTTCAATCTCAAAATATGTCAAATACAATCAAGTACACAAAGACAAAGAAATCATACATAATATCTCTTGACTGCATCAGAATTGATAGCCATTTCTACACATTTTCCTTCCACATCTGTCAAACATAAAGCGCCATTGGACAACACTCTGGTTACAACAAATGGCCCCTGCCAGTTTGGGGCGAACTTTCCTTTTGCCTCAGCCCAATGAGGTAGGATACGTCTCAGCACCAACTGCCCTGCTTCAAACTTACGTGGGCGCACCTTCTTGTTATATGCTCTTGCCATTCTCTGTTGGTATAACTGACCATGACATACCGCTGCCAGTCGTTTTTCGTCAATCAGACTCAATTGTTCCAAGCGGGTTTTGACCCATTCATCATCATCAATTTCGGCCTCAGCAATGATCCGGAGGGACGGGATCTCAACCTCTGCGGGTATTACTGCTTCGGTTCCATACACTAAGGAATAAGGAGTCGCTCCTACTGAAGTGCGGATAGTAGTGCGATAACCCAACAATGCAAAAGGTAGTTTTTCATGCCACTGCCTTGACCCTTCGACCATTTTCCGAAGTATTTTCTTGATATTCTTGTTAGCTGCTTCAACTGCCCCATTTGCCTTAGGACGATATGGAGTGGAATTGCGGTGCATGATCTTAAACTGCTGACATGTCTCGGCCATCAAATGACTATTGAGATTTGCACCATTATCTGTGATGATTTACTTTCGGGACCCCAAACCGGCATATGATATTTGAATGCACGAAATCGACAACTGCCTTCTTAGTCAC
>NW_017675261.1:0-732 GCF_001879085.1 Nicotiana attenuata | reverse complement strand
TTTTTTTTATATTTTTCTTTTGTATTTATTTATTTTTTGATTTATAAAATGCCTAAACAAAGCAAAGACCTAATTAAGCTATTTTAATTCCTAAAATTTGCTTGTAACTCTATTCGACACCAATGCAAAAACTAGTAAGCAAAAGACTATTTTCTTGCAATTTCTTTGTATTTTATTCTATGACTAATTAATACTAAAATTGTGAAATTAAATCCCTAAATGCTAATGCATATTTTTGGTATTTTTTATGGATTAAATGCATAAAATGAATGCAACAATTACCAAAGAATGCCACAAAACTCACACAAAATTATAAAATATTAGCAAAATTATTTTGCTTGAAATTTGGGAAGCTTAAGGCAAAAATCACATGCTCACAGCTTCCCCTCTTTGCCCGGAAACACGAAGAGTTTTCGTGCAAAGATAAGTGAGCAGAAATGAACGATTTTTGCCCACCTGCGTATTCCGTGCGAAGCGGTTTGAAAAAAACTTGACCGCACCCTGCTTCAGAGGTTGCCTACATATCCTGGGCTAAACAGGAATCAGGTCAGTGTAGTTCGGGAAGGTTTGGTAGCTGGGACTACCAGGAGCTGTGATTGCGCTGCTGTTGTTGCTGTTACTGCTCGCTGACCTCCTTATTACACCATGTCGAAATAAAAGCTAGTCTAAGCTATGTGTTACAAAAGTCTATCTATGCCTTCTAACTTGCTCTTTGTGTTGCCTTGAACTTGT
>NW_017675260.1:34267-71895 GCF_001879085.1 Nicotiana attenuata | reverse complement strand
TTAGATAACAAGATACAGTGGAAGTCGTACCTTTAGTAGATATGACTTAGGTTAAAACTATTTTGTTTTAACTGAAGTTGTCAGGACCCTCCTGGATAATGGGGATAGTTAAGACCTATTAGATAACAAATGTAGTGGGAGTAATACCTTTAGAAGATATAACTTGGGTTCGTAATTGTTAGGAGTTGTCAGGACCTCCCTGGATAATAGGACTTAGCTTTTCAAAATTCTTATAATAGTTGGTAGAATATTTCAGTTTAACACTCACATCTGTGCCCAGCCACCAAACTGGGGCAGAAAATTCTTCTTTGTTTGTCTATTTTGTTGAAGTCAGGCGCCCACCTGGAGAACAAGGGAATACATTTCAAGTTCAGCAATCAGGCGCCCACCTGGAGAACAAGGGAACACATTTCAAGTTTCAGCAATCAAGCACCCACCTGGAGAACAAGGGAATACATTTCAAGTTCAGCAATCAGGCGCCCACCTGGAGAACAAGGGAATACATTTCAAGTTCAGCAGTCAGGCGCCCACCTGGAGAACAAGGGAATACATTTAAATTTCAGCAATCAGGAGTCCACCTGGAGAACAAGGGAATACATTTCAAGTCGTCAGCAGTTCAGGCGGCCCACCTGGAGAACAAGGGAAGTACAATTCAAATTTTAGCTTTTAATATTTGATAACATGATGTGCCCAGCCACCAAACTTGGGCAGAAGATTTTCTTTTTTGTTTATTTTGTTGCAGTCAGGAGCCTACCTGGAGAACAAGGGAATACTTTTCAAGTGTTGCAGTCAGGAGCCCACCTGGAGAACAAGGGAATATTTTTCCAAGCGTCAGCAATCAGGAGCCCGCCTGGAGAATAGAGGCACATATTTCAATTGTAGCAGTCAAGCGTCACTCGGAGGAATGGCAAGACATCTCCGATCACAGTACAAGGCAACAACACAAGGATTCCATCGGAAGAGTACAAGTTCAAGGCAACACAAGAGCAAATTTGAGGACAGATAGGACCTTTTTTGTAATTCGTAGATCATAGCTTAGGCTAGATTCTTTTTATTTTAACAAGGTGTAATAAGGAGGTCAGCGAGCAGTAGCAACAGCAACAACAGAAAGTCGCAGCTCTTGGTAGTCCCAGCTACCAGACATTCCTGAACTACACTGACCTGATTCCTGTTTACCCAGGATATGTAGGCAACCTTTGAAGCAAGGTTCGGTCAGACGGTTTTCAAAAATGCTTCACACGGAATATTCGAACGGGCAAAAATCGTTCATTTCCGCTCACTTATCTTTGCACGAAAACTCTTCGTGTTTCCGAGCAAAGAGGGGCAACTGTGAGCACGTGATTTTTGCCCTATATATGAATAATTCCTAAAAAATTTAAATAAAATGATTTTTTCTCTAATTTTACAATTTCTGTGAATTTTTGTGTCATTTTTAGTAATTGTTGCATTTTTATTTGTGCATTTTTGTTCATATGGAAAATATAAAAATACATTTGCATTTAGGATTTAATTTCATATTTTTTTTAGTATTAATTAGGTATTAATTTGTTTTAGAACAAATTTAAAGAAAATGACAAAAATAGTTTTTTTGGCACTTCATTTGTTAATTGTTGCATTTATCTTTAAATAGATTTTTGAACAATTTGAGGAATTAAATAGTTTAATTAGGTCTTTGTTTTAATTGTTACATTTTTATAAAAGCAGAAAAACACAAGATAAAATACAAAAAATAAAACGAAAATAAAATATAAAAGCAAAAGAAATAAAATAAATTGAATACAAGAAATTGGGCTGTTATGTTTAATTTGGAGCCCAAATACACCCAGCACCAGCCCAACCCAATCTGCCCCAACCCGGCCTGAAAACGACGCCGTTTGGCGTCGTTGGATCTGAACCATCCAAGTTTTTAATCCAACGGCTTAGATTCGATATCACTAAATTAATAAAAGTGTTCGAATATATTTCATAACCCTAAACGACATAAGCCTCTTCCTCGTATACTCCTCCTTCACCACCGCCGACCTCGCCGGAATCCTACCGCCGGCGAGCAGTACTTCTGTCAACTCACTCCAAAATAACACCGTAAAATCCTCTCACCGTCCCCGTCGTGAATCTCTTACCCTTTTCTTTCAAAACCTAGCCCAAATCCTCGAATCCTCGTCGGAAGGTTTTTCGGCCATGACGCCGGTCACTCCTTTCGACCCCAAATTAACACCCTGATACCCTCTCTTCTTCCTTTATCCAACCCCCATGGTATTCTACCTCGAATCTGTCCGGAGCGTCTCGAATATTGAATTGAAATTTTCCGGCCAAAGTCCAAAATAACCCAATCGAGCCCAGATTAACACCATAAGACCGCCTGGTCTTCCCCTATCAGACCCCCATGGGCGCTTAGCTCAAATGTGACCGGAACAGTTCGAATATCGATTTCAAGTTTTCCGGCGGAACCCTAGATAAGTTTTTCTTCAACGTTTTCCTTTCTTTGTTTAATTTTTGTCTTTTTATGCATGTGTTTTTTCGTGTTCAGTCCAATTTCAACAATTAGGTTTAGTCATCGATTGTTTTCTTGTGTTGGTTGTTTTCTTCTTTTTAATCAATCTCCTGTTCTTTTCTTTGTTAGTCCCAATACCTCTTAACTATAGTATAGCCATGGTTTGATAATTCTGACTTTTAATATAGCAATTAGGTTAGTTTCAGTGGCAATGGTGCATAATTCTAATTTGGTTAATTCTAGGAGTTTTTAAATTTCTTTGCTTCATCATCCTTGATTGATTTGGTTTTGATTTTCTAGTTTAATTGTCACTATTTTAATCTTGATCTGATTTTGTTAAATGTTTAAATGATAGCTTAAGTAATAGAACTTTCTGTTATTTGATTAGTTTTAGTAATAATAATAATTTGTTCATGATCTAAACTTGTTGGAATTAGGATCTCTAATTGTTTTTATTAGATGTCAATTTGTTAGTTTAATTTCTGTTTATTTTGTTAGTTTAATTTTGTTTTTCCTGATTAGAATTATAGGAATCCATTAATTGTTTTGATGTAGGTGATCCTTAATTAGGTTTAGGGGACTGCTGGATTTGGGTAGTACTTTCTAGATGTTTTAAGGGTATTTTGGGAAGGGAAAAGGGTAGTTTAATCAGGTTTGGTAATTTCTGAAATGAGGTAAGGGTATTATAGGAATTGTAATGGGTATAGAACCTTCTAGAATGGACCTTAGTATAGATTTCAATAAAATAGGTGTAGCTACTTGTATAACAAGTCAGAAATGAGGGGTAAAAATAGAAATAAACAGGGACTAATGTGTGAAAAGGAAAATCTGAAATTCTCTCCAAATTATGTCTATAAAAGGGCATATCCCTTACTTGAAAAAAAAATAATTTTGGGAGCCCTCAAATTCCCCCAAAATATCTTTATGCTTCCAAAAGCTAATTGAAATTCAAATAAGAAATCCAGATCTGAAACTTTCTTTGTCATCTTAGAAAAACCAAAAAAATATACATAAAGTCACAAAAATACAAAACCACTGTTATATTGCAGTTCTGTGGATCACTGAATAGTTCTGCCTGAAAATTACTACTGTTTGACTGCTGTAACTCGGAGTCTGTTTTGGTTTGTGATTTCGAGTCAATTTGGAGTGATATTAAGGCTGTTTGGCTTGGTTTTGAATACTGGAGCTCATCAACTCTTAAATCTGGCTATGTTGTTGCTGGTTGATGGTTTAGTGATCTGATGTGGTTGTCGTTTGCTACTGCTAATCTGTTGTTACACTGGTTGTTGTTGATCCTCCCTTTCTCTTCTATTTCATTGCACCTTCAGGTACATGTTCTCAATTCTGACTTGATGTAATCGAAGGGGAAATGTTATAAAGTGTTCGCTCATTTGCTCTTGGAAAGCACGCCTGTTTGGGATATAATATGTTGACAGTTAATTAGATACTAGACATGATTGTTTAATTCAACTCTGACTCGTATTCATTTAAGTGAATTGTTTTGGACTGTTAAATCTGAAATTATGTAGTAGTAATCTAGCATAGCTATGTATGTGCTTTAGTTTAGTATTGTGTTAGCAACAAAAACATAAATCTGAAATGATTTAGATTTACAGTTGATTCTGAAATTAGCATGTGATGTCCATGACCATTGTGACTCCAAGTTGAATATACATTTCTAACTATTGCAGTAGCTAGTATAGGGAACTAGTTAGTAACGTTAATAATACGGACAGCCTGCTGTAATTGTTCTGTGATCAGACATGAGTGAAACACGGATTAAGTCCACAAAATTGTTCACGCTAACAATTAGGTAACTTAGTAATTTGCCTCTCGTCTTTAGTATTGTTTAAAATAACGTGGTCTAATCCTCCATTAGAAATCAAACAATTGCTATCTTGTTCATTTGAATAAAATAATTTGGGATAATTTGGGAAGCAAACTGTTGAACAAATTGTTGGTATGCCAGACTTGGGGGTTCGATCATCCGTTCTTCCCTATGTTGCCTGATTTAATTCGTCTGCTTTGGGCCACCCTCAGGCCCAATTCGTAGCTATTGGAAACATTGTCTAGTGTGCACGTACAATGTGGCTTGGCCTCTTTGGACCCAAATCATTTTAAGTTTTTCCTTTTAAAAATAAAATGAGACGAGCCTCGCCGGATAAAATACACAAATTACGGGGCCCTCAATAAATATTATATTAATTTTTAGACTTCGGGATGGCCGTTTAGCGAATTTCGCGGCCTTCCCCAAATAATAACGCGTTAGTCTCTTCAGGCGCGCCTTTAATAATATTACATTCCTAAATTCGGGTGCACATTTATGTGACCCAAATCCAAATCTCAACGGAGTCGAAATGTGTTGACAACCACGGGTGCACTGGTGCGACGTGGTTCAGGACGCATTTTCACGACGTTGCAATTCTTATTAAAAATAAAAAATAAATAAAAGCGGTTACTAATAAAAGATACATAGGTTAGCACACGTTTTTGAAATCAGACAAAATCAAATACAACAGTTGAGCGACCGTGCTAGAACCACGGAACCCGGGAATGCCTAACACCTTCTCTCGGGTTGACATAATTCCTTACTCGGATTTCTGGTTCGCGGACTGTTAACAAAGTCATAATTTCCTCGGATCGGGATTCAATCGGTGACTTGGGACACCATTAATCTCCCAAGTGGCGACTCTGAATATTAATAATAAATCCCGTTTCGATTGTCCTTTAATTGAAAAAACTCCTTTACGCCCTCACAGGTGTAGGAAAAAGGAGGTGTGACATAAGGCAGTGATGATTTCCCTTAGTTCCATCTCGATCTGTGTACGTCCCTCCAAGTCATTTCGGATACTCTCAATCTCTTCAAGAGTGCGCCCTTCAAGAACGCTAAGGGTTCCTTCCATCTTCCCCAAACGTTGGCCAAAGATCTCCATGGCGTCCATACCCGCGTTCATCTTCATCACCCACTCTTTATTGAGCGAGACATCCTCGGGCAGGACCTCCACTTCATCCTCACTCGCCTCAGCGGCAGATGGTTCTTGGGATGTAAGCCCTTCGTTTGACACAACCTCGGGTGGCACCTCATGGCTCATATTAGTGGCATTCCTCTTTTTGCTACGGTCGCTCTTGCCAGCAGCATCCTAGATGACATTGACTTAGGTGTTGGCAACGTTAATTTCTCCGTCATTCTCCATTCCCTTAGTTGAAACCTTCGCTCTGATACCACGTTGTCACACCTTAGTTGTTAACTAAGTACACGTGCGGCAATTGACAACTTGCTCACGATCTTGCACAACTTGCTCACGTTCTTGCTATGCCAAGTCAACCTTACTACACTCAAGATCAGTAAGAGAATGGTAGAAAGAACACAAGTGAATTGTTAAAGGAAGCTTTGTATGAGAGAGAATTTGAATTGTTTGCTTGGTGAATTACAAATGAATTGCCCTCTTTATATACTAGTCTCCTAGGGGCAGTGTGTAAATAATAATTATTACACATGTCCTTAATATTTACAAGATAAGGGATTTCTCTAGAATTCTCTACAAGCCTAGAAGATTCCAAGGACTTTCCTAGCAAATCCATAAGGATCTAGGTTCTTCCTAAGGAAATGTCCATACTTCTCTAGAATCTTCTCACAAATGCTAGCCTTCTTCTTATGTAAGCTTCCACGTGGCATTAATATATGCCAAATGGTGCCTATGTGGCATGATGATGTGGCAGATCATCACACATATCTTCTAAAACCAAGTTGTGTACCGTCCCGGTTTGCAACCACTACTACATTTGCCTTTACGATATTTACTATATTTCGTACATTTCGGATATACCACATCCCTTTTTTTACTATATGAAATCCACACTTTGACACCTAAGATTCCGTAACGAGTAGATACTTTCGCAGGAGCATAATCTATTTTCTGGTTAAATTCATTACGAGATGTTTTTTCATACTTCCCGCATTCAGTTCTAGCTATTTCTGCACCTTCTAATCGACCTGAACAACATATACGGATCCCCTCCACCCCTTTTTTAATTACTAATGGAATATCCTTCTCTTTTTCTTTTTTTTTTTTGGGGGGGGGGGGGGGGGGAGGTGGCTCTAACGTTGTTCCAACTTCCAAGTAAGGCTTTTGCCTTAATTTTTTTTGAAATAATAGGTTTACAGTTATTTTAAAAAGTACTTTTCATACAAAGTAGAATTTTTCTATAGCGGTTGCCTCGAAGAAAAGAAAATTTTCAAGATTATAATTGATAAAATTTTATTTAAGATTAACAATATCTAAAGATAGATTAAATGGGTTGGCTATATTATCAATTGAAAGGAATTATTAGAGAAAATCAATTATAAAAGAATTGTTAACAACTTTGTATCTCGAAAAGATATATATATATATCATAACATTCTTTTAAAGATTAGGCCTTATATTAAACTTTGACTTTAGATCACACGCTGCCCTGGGTGGGGGTGGGGTAACATTAACCACAAATTTCTAAGTTCCCTAATTTATTAGATAATGTTAGGTAAACAAGTGAGTGCTAATTAATGTAAGAGTAAAGAAGGATTGTTTCATTTGGCGGACCCCTATAGACATTCCTATACGATGGGATCACATGACAAATCGTTTGCAACCTTAGAACCCACGAAGCACTGAATAAAAGATTAGTTGCCAAGCTGGTCGCTAATATATATCGCCAAATTATTCGTAACTAATATAATAATTTTATATTAAGTACCTAATATGTTGTTAAACTGATATAGTATTCCCTAAATTTTTAATCTACTTTAAAAGAAAAAAAGCTACCCGGTTCAAACTACATCCCATGAAAAAGAAACGAGGCACAAAGAAAAACTACGGGGGATTATTGCTACAAAAAAAAAAGACATGTTTGTTTTTTTGGATTTTTCTATTTTTCAATTCTTTTTGTTTAGACTTTAATCCCTCAAGAAAACTGTCAACAAAATCCATCGTCGGGAAAAGTCCAAATTTTCTAGTTTTTTTTTTTCAATTTTGTTTTTTTTCATATATTTTTTTTCTTTACATAAAAACTACTACACTAAGAAAGAATACTATAACTAACCTAGGATAGCATGAAAAATCACCCAAATAATCTCCTCACCCCACACTTAAAATTGTGCAATGTCCTCAATGCACACTCTAAATAACAAGAGGGTAAAAGAGACTCTCTGGTAGGCCAACGGCCGAAGCATTAGTAGCTCACGGGATACTCTGACTTCTCCCAGGTATGATCCTTTGTGCGGGCACCCCACACTCAGTTCCAACCACATGACTCACTTTTGCACACTTCCCATGGCTTTGCTCCCTATGCTCAAAATCCTACAAAATAAAACAACACAACAAATATAATACAATAAGAAAAAAAATCAAAAATAAAAGAAAGCAGTAAAGCTGGGTTGCCTTCCAACAAGCGCCTAATTTAACGTCGCGGCACGACGTGAACCACTTTTTGCCTCCACCTCGAACTTATGAATTGATCCCCTAATTTGGCTTCAGCTTTCTGTTATGCTCCCTGGACGGTGAGACAAATTTAATTGGGCTAAGTAACCAATATTGCATTCTACACTTCTTAGCCTTCGGATGAAGTATGTAATTCTCTCTCCCTGGCACGACGAATTCAAGAATGTAAGCACCTTGTTCCTCGTCCGTTGGCTCCTCGAAAGGCTCAGATGACTCGATTTCTATGTCACCATCCAAACATAATGTTGAAAAATGTATGGAATGAGGACCAATACCCCCTAACTCTAGAATTGTATTACACTTTACATCCTCATATGTGCACACACTAGAGGCTTCAAATATAACATCATCTGCTACCTCGCATGGCTCTAGTGTACTTTCTCAACATGTGCATCATCAACATAAATATGCTCGAGTGATTGGCTCTCCACTTTTAGCTCCTCAATTTGGCGTATAAGCTCCTCTTCAACTTCACACAACTCATTACTATTTTGTTTAGCGTTAGACGCATCAACCTTTGCATTCAATTGAGCCTCTAAGTCGTGAATATCAGTGCCAAATTTTTCAATCTCTTGCCCTAGTTCAGCTCTTCCTTCTATTAAGTCTTTCACCCAATTTATAATTTCCTCACGTTGAGCCTCATATATTTTCAATCTTTCAGCTTGTTGTTCCAGCCAAGTTTGACTCGAAATCTCCTCTTTTTCAAATTTTTCCTCTTGCTGGTACTCGCTCTCTTCATTTAATTCTTCCATATTGGCCTTCATTCTTGTGATTGCTGCCCTCATTCTTTTCATATCTTTTTTGAGTTCATCCTGTTGCACTGCTACTTGCCTCAAAATATCCCTAATATATGCATCAGGTTTTATATCCTGCACTTCATTTCCCCTATCAAGCTCACAAATATCATTAGAAAGATCATAATAAGGGCTCAGATAAGGATGGAAAGAATTGGGACAACCATCACAATGGTCATCTTGACCACCACACATATTACAAATATTTCACTCAAAGGATTGAGATTGTGCGCACAACTCGCTCCCGGGAACATTCTGATAAATTTTTCACCAGTGGGGTCCTCCACAATATGGACAATGATCATCAAATAAGAATAACCATCATTCGAATAATTTTCATTCCAAGATGCCATGCTAAAATAAATAAAAAAAAAACTAACTAAACTAAAACACAATAATATGAACGGAAAAGGGCCTGATATATCCCTCTACTTTGGTTTATTGTTCAATCCTATCCCCCGTTATACTTTCAGTTCAGATTTACCCTTACCGTCCATCAAAGTTTCATATTTATCCCTATTTTAACGATTGAGACACGTGGCACATTCTAAAAGAAGGAACCAACCCAACTAAAAAAAAAACTAAAAATCGCCCTAAAACCATGACCCGCCTGCCCGTTCTTCCTCTTTTAATTTTTTGTCCAAACCTCTCTTAAACAAAAACTTTTATTTCCTGTATGAAGTTCTCTTTCGTCTCTTTGCTTATAGCCACCATTTTTTTTCTTTCCATCTATTTTCTTACTCCTCACTCTCTTGTATTTTTCTCTTCCTCTTTCTTCTCTTGTTATCTCTGAATGTTATTCCACTTTTGAAATCAAAAATAAAATTATTGGGAATCAGCCCATAATTCCTTGCATATCTCTCTTTCTCTCAATCTTATTTATTTAAAAAAAATTGAAGTAGGTGTGGCAGAAAATTTGAAACTTTAGACGAGTTTGACGAAATTCTTTCTCCGGTGATCTAAAAATCACGCTAAGAGGTTGGGTCCAATTTCGAGTAGTGCACTGAGGCCTGGGAGTAATTTCTACTGCTAAAAATAACTGTAGTGAGATTTCAAACATGTCCAAGTATCCAAGACCATTCATGAAGCACCAATTTTTTGAAACACCAAGACTGGAGAAGTTCGGGGCTACTGGCAATGGTATGAAACACCAACACCGTGTTTCTAGCTGAAGCAACAATTTTTTGAAGAAAGAAAACGCCTTTGTGACTGCAGAGCCTTGGATCTAGAATTTTATTACCATCGGAAACCCTAGCTGGAACAAATTTTTTGTTCCCTTCTGATTTTTAAATGGAAGTGTTTTTAGAGTTAGATGGGTTTTTACGGTGGGGATAAAATTTTAATAAGGTTAAAAATGGTATTGGGTCAGGCGGGGCAAGGGAAAAGGGTCGGTCGGGTTAATTTTTGAGTTGGATTGGTTCCTTCTTTCAGAATGTGCCACTTGTCCCAACCGCTAAAATAGGGACAAATATAAAACTTTGATGGACGGTAAGGATAAATCTGAACGGAAAGTATGATGGGGGATATGATTGAAGAATAAACCAAAGTAGAGGGATATATCAGGCCCTTTTCCGTAATATGAATAGATAAAAAAATTAAATGTCTAATCTAGAAAAAAGAAAAATAGCTAATTTCTAAGTCCCCGGCAACGGTGCCAAAAACTTGTTGCGGCCAAACGCACACGCAAGTATACGCGGTCGTCAAGTAATAAAGTGACTAAAAGTCGGATGTCGAACCTACGAGGACTTATGATTAACTATTAACTAAACTAGACCATCCTAACTATCTAAACAAGAATTAAAACTAGAAGTATTTGATTCTAAACTAATTAAAATAAACAAAAACAAATAATGAATTTTGAACAGGGGAAGAGCAAATTTTTATGTTATCAATATTATGAAAACGATCTAGGGTTATGGGCTATCTAACAATCATATTGTATTCTTCTATTGAATTAATTAATTAATTAATCTGGTTTATTGGTAGACATGGTTAATATTGCTCATAAGAATCTGTCGAGTTCTTACTCGCCTATTCAAGCTAACCTAACGCCTATATGTCTATGGAATTAGAACTAACAAGAACGCATTTATAATTTCTGTAAATCAACCAAGCAAGGCAATTAGGTATATGTCTATCCTATTGGCGAATCCATTCCCTAGTTCCGAGGTTCAAGAACTTGCTCTACTCAATGTTATACCCCCTTTTAACACAGGTCAAACTAGAGCATAACATATTGGTAACTCTGAAGGTTTAGTTAATTAAGAGAGTCGCCACCTAATTATTTTAATGGTGAATTAGGATACCAATTTTAGCTAAATAATGCTTAAAGTTAACTCTGTTTTATGGTCTGCTTAACCTTAAGATTATGGGTAAGGGTTCTAATTATATCAAAAGGAAGGGGTAAGGCACCTTTTAAGATCCGTTAAAAAATGGTTAACCGGCCAAACTTAGGTCAATTAATTTTAAGACTAAGAAAAATATCATTTTACATGTAAATTGATAAGCATGTAAATCAACTTTGAAATTCTAATAAATACTAACAGGCAGAGTTTATAACTTTAGAAAATTATTTTTCGCTCAAATCCAGAGAATTATTAATGGCCAAATTATTAAAGTTATGGCATTTTAAAAGAAAGGTCTGTTAAGTCTAATTTAGAATCACGTTTCTTTTAAAAATGAAAATATTGATATGGTGGAAAACTAAAACTTGACTGATTTTTCAATCATTCTTTAAGATCAGTATTATATACTAACTGTATGAGAATACTAAATGAGGAAATTAAAAACTAAAGCATGGACCCCCTGCTAAGTGTAGAAACAAACCCAAACAAACCCAAATAACAAGATCAAATTGACATCAAAATTCAAAAAGAGTGAATATAAAAAGACGAAGGCCGCCACAGACGACCCCAAACTTTTCGCTTGTTCTTCTTCTAGATGTCCAATGCAGTCTAACACTCTGTGGTAATGACTCCATGCTTGTACGGGGCGAGTCTTGCATTAAGACTCCCTTCTTCGGGGCAGTGAACTAAGGCAGGGTCTTTGATTCTCTATCGAAATCCGACCTCGAACTCGCTACTTTGGACGGTGCCAAATACCGGTACAAAATAATCTCTGTTTAGGATTAGAAACCAACAAAAACGGAGAAGAAAAGGAAGAACAAACTATAATTTTTGCTTTATTTTTTGGAAAACCAGTGAGCTATGAGAAAAGGGGAGGCCGCTGAATCCCTTGCTGAAGTTATAAAGGGGTCTATTTATAGATGGAAGAAAGAGTTAGGGTTAGGTTTTTTGAAGTTGAATTTTGAAAAAAAAGTGTGGGATTTCAAACGGGCAAATTGTGGCAGAAGCGGGCAGCGATATTGCCGCTAATGGTTGCCGTGTCTTACACCAAAATGGAGAAGTCATTTTTGCGTTGTAAGAAAGGAAAAGCAGAGGAATGCAAGAAAATGATAAGGGTTTTTGAAGAGCTTTCAAAAGCTCACGTGACAATGGATCTTTTCTTGAGATTTTTTGACCAAAATTTGAACGAGAGCCATTTGGGTTTTTTCAGTTATTTGAGAAAGGTCTAGAACATATGAACCAAATAGACAATGGGCTGTTAAGTTGGGTTGATATTTTGGGCCAGGTAGTTGGTCAATAAATGGACTGATTAAAGAGTTAAAACTTGGGCCATCCAGATTTTATAGATGGGATTTTTTCCCATCTTGAAAAACATAATAATATTTATTATTATTAAAATAAGTAGAGGACATTACAAAATTACTACTACGCTAGCTTTGCTAAATTAAATATTCTAACATTCAGTGACTATAAAAATGTAAAATTAAAGAAATATTATTACTTGATAAAATAGAGGAGAATAAGATGCTTTTTTGCAAAAAACATAAATAGTGATAATAAATAAATAATTATTATTATTCTTACATTATTAGTGATATTAGAAGCTCAAAGAAAAAAAATAGTTTAGAAGATAGGAGGGACAAAATTGGATGTCAACACTCAATCCTATATGCAATCTAGAATTCCCACTTTCGAGTTGAACTCTAGATTCGTAGATAGTATTCAATTGGTGATCAACCAATCAAATAATTAAGTGCGGGATTGAATAAATAAACCAATACGATAAATCAAGAAATCAAAATCAATATTGGAATAACAATAGTCATGAAAGAACCACAACTCTAGAACGTGAAGTTTAGCTCCATATAGACATGATAGTTAAACAACAAATCATACAAAGAATATAAAAATTACTAAGTTTGGTGGAAGAAAAGATGAAACCTGGCCTCCACGGCGGCTATGTGCTCTTCCTTGGTCAAAAGTTCCTTTCGAAAACGTTCTCCCTTCTCAAATTAGGTTTAGGTTGGCTTTTATATGAGTTGGGGGCATCTTAGGGTCGAAATAACTGAGTCCAAGTCGAATTAGGACATGTTCACGTTTTGAGCGTCCAGGCCAGCGTGGGGCGCTGGCCCTAGCGCTCAACTTTTCAGCATTCTGTTTTGAGCGCCACAGGTAGCGCCCCACGCTGCCTGTGGCCCTCAAATGTGCACTTTTGCCTTTTCTCCCATTTTCGCTCTACTTCGCACGCTTTCGTCCCAAATCGCATCCGAATGATTCCTACACATAGAAATACCACAAATTAGCACAAATCATTATATTATACATCCTAAATCTACGAGACATGAGCACAATGTGAGGCAATATATGTAAAAATAGGCATACTTTAAGCCAAACATCATATAGCAACGAAAATATGTTGTTTAGCGACGAAATCCCCTTTTTTTTTTGAACTATTACAATATCAATATATAGCTTAGATTAGCAAAAAAGTGGAGCATATAAGCTTCAAGTTCATGGTTTCTGTGCCTAGTGATACAAAATTTTTCTTTGCCGCCGACTGCGACTATGGAGTATCTATATATATATATATATATATATATATATATATAAAGCTGGATATTGAAAAGGTGATGTGACATCCTTATATATCCAGCAATTGTATTTATCTTTTATCTCCTTTTTTTTGGTATTTTTACTTTTTTCCTTCTCATTTAATTAATTACTTCATAGAAACTAATAATTCTGTAAGTATTAAATAAGAAGAACGGTTACTTGGAACGTTTTTTGGGGTGTTTAATAGGAGACTCTAAACGTTGATTGGAAGCCCAAGATAAAATAGTCGTCCATTCCTCAAATCTCTCCAAATGTCTCAAACAAACTGTACCCAATTCGAATTCAGCTCAGAGTCGAAAATCAGGGATCACTGATCAGCAACGTTATTGCTTGCAAGAACTCACAAGCTTCAAGGACAAGAGTCTATGCTCCCGAGAAAAAAAACGCCGACAGTTCATGACTTTACAGGTCCTTTTTCCTTTAATTATCCTAATTTTTTTACTCAATTTTAGTTCTATTTATTGATGGAATAATTTGAGAGGATGTCAAGAATGCTCTATATATTGATATTCGAACTTGTGAAGTGTATACAAATAAAGCATAGTTGATTGAAGTGTTGGTCACTCATTTGAGGTTTAGTTGGAGATTCAATCTTACTATTCCAAAAAAAAGATCTTTTTTATGGTTAAAATGATTTGTTGTTATAATTAGACTTGTCGTAGTTTCTTTTCCTTTAATTTATGTTATTTCTTGCTATTTACTTGTCTCCTTAAGTATTGGGCATTTTCAGTTTGACATAGGTGGTCTCAAATTTACTTGGACAACGTTGCTATTTATATAGGATTTTAATTGTCACTAATAGATGGTAGAATCATGAAAAAATATTTAATTAGTAGACATTAGTACTGGTTAAATTATAACATCATTATTTTAACTATATATTCAGATGAGGGATAGAAATGCTTCATGCTTCAAACAAATCCCACCCTGAGAGAGGCTCTGAAACAGTCACGCGTGTAATGGAAACATCAACATTAAAAGGTAATTTCGTTTAAACTACACAATGCTGACCTGAATTGTGATATATTATTCTTGAGTGCCAAATTTCCTTTTGATGTTGACTCATATTTTGAGGAACAAGTAGAATAAAATATTGAAACACCGGACTCTTTTGCCCTATTAGGAATTTATTTCCCTTTTACCAAAGTGGTCGCCTTGGGCATCTGATGTTGTACTACTCTTTTAATAGGGATGCGGAACTAAACAAATTATGGCACACGCAGCAGAGTGGAGACTACACTTTTCAAAATGACTGAGTTAAAAGGATATAGACAAACAATTTGTTCTATTTCAGGTACATGATTAATAATCGCAACTCTGTTACTTGCTTCAGCCAAACAAGCATCATTCTTAGTAGAACTTGATATAGTTGAGGTGTACTTTTGAGCTTTACTCGCTGTGCCATAATATTGAGTAATTTCAGAATGAAAACTTTATATTACTTGATAGGTGCTTAAGTAACTAATATAACTTATAATGCAAACGAAACATCACAGCGGAAGGAAGATATAATATCTAAAAAGAATACAAATAAGGAAAAAGTAATTGTACCTGGTTTATTTGTCTATTTTGAAGCTACCAGTAACTTGATTGATAATGATAAACCCTGTATAATTAATAGTAGAAATTTTTTCCTGAATGAAATTTTTGCTTGATGCCAAATCTGAAAATTCGTGGTACTTAAAATGAGCATTAAGATATTTTTCTTAATCCTAGGAAGGAATTTGTAGTAAGCAGAAGGTGCTTTTGGTTTGAAGTTGGATGAAAATATAGTTTTTGCTTAGTAAGTATATCTTTATGCTGTAACAAAGATTTTTAAATATACCAGTTGTGTATTTCAGAAAACGTGGCATAAATTTTGGTCTGTCAAATGGTTGGAGGCCTCATCTTTTTGTGATACTCCTTTATGCCAAAAATGGTCTTATGCATTGGTATATAAATTGACATGTTTAAGTATCATTTCGTGCAATTTTAACTTCCTTTTTTCTTCTATAATCTGAAGTAGTCAGTTTTGCTGACTCTTTCTAAATACGAAAGGAAAAGGTTTGGAACGTTTGGGAAGGGCTTTTATGATTTTCCAGGGATACTATCTCAGCTGTAACCTTGCCACTTCTTTTAGACCAGGAAAAGTATTTATCTTTAACTTTCTTTTTTGCCTCTTTCTCTCCATTATTTGGTTGTTCGATCTTCCCAATTATTGTTTATTTATCTTGCAATTAAAGAGGGTAATGAAAAGTTGTAATTGTTGTCAACTTTTTTTACCAAATGTCCCCGTAGAGACGTAACTTTTTCAATAACTTATAACGATCAATCGATTAAAACTCCTAATTTCTTATTCTATAGTGCAAAGTATCGTCAAAAGTATCTACAAAAGAAAGAACACCACCATCACTCTGGAAAAAGGAGAGTCACAAGGTTTAGGTCTTTGGTTTTCCAAGCAACCTCGACAGCCTATGCACCCTCTTAACCTATTCCAGGTTATTCTTACTTTAGTATTTTTTATTATCGTCTATAAAAACTTATATTTGGCTCATTTTAAGAACGTTTCTTTTGAGAGCAATACCTGGACATACTGTGGAAGGGGGTGTGTCCTTTTAAAAGAAAAAATTATTAAACTTTTTATGTTAAAGAAATTAAAAAATTTCGTGACGAGTGGTTGGACCTTATCTGCCTGTCTGATCTGAGGATTTTAAGAATGTTATTGCAGCTTGCAGGGACTATTTCAAAGAGTGCGGTACCATCAAAGCAATTGAAAATCATAGACATCTATTATATTCTCTCGCTTTCATCTGATAGAGTTGTGCTCAAAGTCTGTGTTCGTGTACATATACGAGACTATTTTTTGTTACCACTTACATATTACGCAATTAAATATGTTAATTCTTATTACAGATGTATTAGCAAAAAAATACCATTTGAATTTACAGATGTATTATATAACTAAATTCTTATTTTCAATCTACAATTTGAATGGAGGAGGTACATGTTATTGGGTCGAGTGAGTGAATATTTTTCTTTATAACTGATAATGTGTTATACATTTTATATACCTTTCTCAACCTTTTGGCTAAGATCAAGTCTAGCATTATGTATTTTATTGTTTCTCCTGCAAAATCTGATATATTTATCATATAGGGGCTACATAATTATATTTTTGTTCTTTCAGTGTAATATTACTATCATTTGTTGTTTTAGATTTCCGTAGAATAAATAGGCATGATAAAAGTTTTAAAAAATGAAATGGTTAATGACTTCTCCACTTCCTCTTCTCTTTTCCTCCCTCTACCTTCTACTCCTTTGTCTTTTATTTTTTGAGAAAGTGGCATGTTTATGTGTGTTTGCCTTGGTTGTTTAGTATCGAATTTTATATTTTTTCAATTAATTTAATATTACAACCACAAACATATAAAACTATAAAAATATAAAGAAAACTAAACGCTTTTTATTAAACTAGTATCTATAAACGTGCGTTGCACGTTAATAACGGCGCATGATGGTTTAAATATTTATTTATATGAAGGAACAATAAAATATAATTAATGAGAGATATTTTACATATAATACTACAAATATTATCTAAATAACAAAAAATATTATTATATTAGCATAATATGTGAATTCAAAATGAAATGATATCATCAGAACTTACATAACTGATCAATTTTAGTCATGTTAAGTAGATAATTATGTATTGTAGTTTAAAGGTATCTAATGTGATGATGTCTTTCCGAACACTTCTTTATAAACGGTATTTTTTTTATATGTTTCCTTCTAATGCTTTGGTTACTCTACCATAACTAGAACTCTTGTTGTCGATATTGATATCTCTTTTGAAAGTGCAACATATAGTTATTCGTGTGAGAAAATATATTGTGGTAAATATAGTTCAATATTTAGGATGTTTGTCCTTGTGCTTTATTTATTATAACTACAAAACATAAACATATTGAAAATTATTTTCACTCAAATTAAAAGGATATTCTTTAGTTTCGATAAACGAAAGTTGAATTCGGAGATAAACACATACTTAGAAGCACATTAACCAATAACATAAGTTCTGCATGTACAACGTTATTGTCAAAAATTTTATATACTATATGTGTACTATTACATAAGCTATTCAGCGGATCTAAGTTTTTAGTAGCATGCCGGGCATAATTTCTTTTAAAAATTAACCTATATGCAATGGAAGATCAATTTTAACTTAGTCTATTATATATGTGGTGACACTAACATACGTAAGAAATAATGAACTTGACAACAAACATGTATAGTAGAAGGCCATTTGGTATTAAAGTATTTAAGTATTCTTGTCGGAAGTAAATGTTGGTATCATCTTCTGCTGAGTCAAAACTGAAAAATATTTTGTTACCATAAAATTTAGCAATCAACCTTTTATTTAGTTGATCAACATATTCATTTCTGCTAGCTAAGATAACTCTTTAATTTCTATCATATAATTTGTACAAATTGCGCTTTAATTAATGACGAAAATAGTTTCCTTATTAAATGCACTACTATTACCATTGGGGTTGATAACCAAGTGTTCTAGAAGAACCAAATCATCTTTTATTGGATGCTCTTCTTCGTTTCAGACACGAAGCAAGAAGTCACTGAATGTTGGATCTGTTCTTAATTTTATATTTCTTGTCATTTGAATATTTTTCTTTTGAGGTCATAAGTATAATTTAGCAACCTAGATTTTACAGTTTCTGTTTGGTCAATTTTAAAAATACTGATCGTACTTGACAGAAGTCACCTCTCAAACTATTACTTTTCCACCAAACGGTTCATCGATATCCAATATATCTATAAAACTCTGGGCGATTGTTTCGATCGTTTGGCGCTTAGTCAAAAGCGCTTCATCCAATATTATCACTTTTGTTTTTCTTATAAATTTACTATTCCTCTGCTTTGATATTTTTATGATGGTTATTTCAGATATATATCAAATCTAAAGTGAGTTGTACGACCTTATAATAAAGTCGTTGCTGGTTGATCACGCCCAACTATGCCTTATAAAAAGGACAATGCGGTCGTTGCAAATATAATCCGGTTTACAAGTCCGGAGTCAAATCCCACAGAGAACTAAGGTTTAGCTACAGCTGTTCACTATCACCAAAAAGACAAGCTTGAACAATTCCTAACTTATAGATATTAAGATTCTTGTGTTTAACTACTTAACTAACAAATTAAAATAGTGAATTAACAACTAAAGATATTGAGGGTTAGAGAAAAGATTAAGGAGGTCTAGAGTTATGATTTCCCCAATTGTCGGAATCCTTCCCGCTATGTCTTCTATAATATTGCCTAAGTATTCTCTACCGATCATGAGCACTCATATTACTGTAAATCTCTCCCGAGTAATTACGACAATTTACTAGACGCACTCTCCCGAGCTACGCTAGCTGGCTTTTAATACAGCTCACTTCAGATCGCACCCAAGGCTTCGTTATCCCTAATCCTGCCTTTAAACCCTCGGTTATTGATCCCTCATATACTCTGGGAGTGGTGTTGTTCAACAATTACCTAAATATGCACTCTCTCCCGAGTTAGGCATACTAAATAGGCACAGCTAATTGAGAGCTCTTCAATCACCCGGAATATAAACGTAGTTGAACAAATAGAGAAAAGCTATGGCTCAATTATATAAAAACATAACAAGAATTTATCCTACAAAAGGTTCTATCGAAACTCTAGATAACAAATTAGCTATTCATAATAGTATGTAAAACTACAATACTAAAAGTCATAACCAACAATGAAAAATAGGAAGAGGAAGGAAAAACTCGTAGAAGAATTCTACGCCTTGCTCCCAATGTGTTCTTGCCTCCTTAGGTCGAATCTATGTCTCAAAATATGTCCCCTCCCCTTTCTTGGCCGGCTTCCTTGGTTTAATATAGGGTTTAGGGCTTAAAATCCCGTGTTTTGCACATAAGTCCCTGAAATTTCCACCTCCTGCCGCGGTTTTGCCGCGGCCGTGGTGGAACTGCGGCCAAACATGCCCTCTGATTCTTCAGTTGTCCGCGACCATCTTCTACCGCGGTTCTGCCGCGGTCGCGGTGGAACTGCGGTTTTTCACCCTGTTCCGTTTGGAATTTGGAAAAACGTAAAACATGAACTATGCCTTATAAAAAGCGGAATATATTTGCAACGACCGGATTATATTTGCAACGGCGCCAAAATTTGATCACGTCCAACTATGCCTTATAAAAAGGTCAATGCGGCCGTTGCAAATATAATCCGGTTTACAAGTCCGGAGTCGAATCCCACAGAGAACTAAGGTTTAGCTACAACTGTTCACTATCACCAAGAAGACAAGCTTGAACAATTCCTAACTTATAGATATTAAGATTCTTGTGTTTAACTACTTAACTAACAAATTAAAATAGTGAATTAACAACTAAAGATATTGAGGGTTAGAGAAAAGATTAAGGAGGTCTAGAGTTATGATTTCCCCAATTGTCGGAATCCTTCCCGCTATGTCTTCTATAATTTCTCCTAAGTATTCTCTACCGATCATGAGCACTCATATTACCGTAAATCTCTCCCGAGTAATTACGACAATTTACTAGACGCACTCTCCCGAGCTACGCTAGCTGGCTTTTAATACAACTCACTTCAGATCGCACCAAAGGCTTCGTTATCCCTAATCCCGCCTTTAAACCCTCGGTTATTGATCCCTCATATACTCTGGGAGTGGTGTTGTTCAACAATTACCTAAATATGCACTCTCTCCCGAGTTATGCATACTAAATAGGCACAGCTAATTGAGAGCTCTTCAATTACCCGGAATATAAACGTAGTTGAACAAATAGAGAAAAGCTATGGCTCAATTATATAAAAACATAACAAGAATTTATCCTACAAAAGGTTCTATCAAAACTCTAGATAACAAATTAGCTATTCATAATAGTATGTAAAACTACAATACTAAAAGTCATAACCAACAATGAAAAATAGGAAGAGGAAGGAAAAACTCGTAGAAGAATTCTCCGCCTTGCTCCCAATGTGTTCTTGCCTCCTTAGGTCGAATCTATGTCTCAAAATATGTCCCCTCCCCTTTCTTGGCCGGCTTCCTTGGTTTAATATAGGGTTTAGGGCTTAAAATCCCGTGTTTTGCACATAAGTCCCTGAAATTTCCGCCTCCTGCCGCGGTTTTGCCGCGGTCGCGGTGGAACCGCGGCCAAACATGCCCTCTGATTCTTCAGTTGTCCGCGACCATCTTCTACCGCGGTCGCCGTTGCCGGGGAACTAACGGTGTAGTTGTAGGTGTACATATTGCTAGGTTTCAAGTTTGAACTTTTATTTTATTATTTGATTTTTATTTTAGTTTTTATTTGTTTATTTGAGAAACATGACATCATGGAATTATGAGAATTTTGTTGTTGGTAATTCTACTTTTGATCCTCCTTATGCATATTGTGAAGGAAACCACCCAGGGCAAAATTATCAAAATATTCCTGAGAGCGAGTTTTGTGCACCAACTCAATCTTATGTGTGGAATGTGTGTGATATGTGTGGTGGTTAAGATGGTCACTTTCACGGTTGTGCTTATATTTCTTACCTTCCCCCAACCCCTTACTTTGATGGTTCTTCTTTTTCTGGTGAAGTTAATAGGAACAAAGAACCTAGGGAAGCTGACCTAAAGAAGCTCGAAGATATGTTAAAGTGCATTTTGGAACAACAGAGTAAATTACTACTGCGGATAGAAAGGCAGGAGGAAACTATTCACAACTTGAAAGTTCACATGAGTCAACTGGTTGAAGTTTTTAATGTTCAACAAGCCAATATTGTGAATAGTATCCAAGAAAAGCGTGAATTAGATACAAAAATTGATGAGCTAGAGGAGGAGGCTAGAGTAGAACACCAACAATCAATCACACTAGATTTTGAGGATGTCGATATTGTAGAAGAGATACTAGAGTTAACCAAGGATATTGAGGATACATATTTAGTTGACTCTATTGTCATTAGTGTTGAGAATGTAGATAGTCCTAATGTTCATGTAGTTCAGCGCATGGGTCCTCACTCCAAGCATTTTTCCACATTGTGTTTAGATGATGATATGGAAATAGAGTCGTCCGAGCCATTTGAGGAGTCAAGGAATGAGGAACAAAGTGCTTACATTATGAATTCTTCTTGCCAGAAAGTCGGGATTACACACCTCATATAAAGGCCAAGAAGTGCAGAATACTACATTATTTTATTGGGCCAGTCGGATTCGTTCCACCACCCCAGGAGCATGATCATAGAGCAGAATCAAAACTTGGGGTCCGATTCATAAGTTCAAAGTGGAGGCAGAAAGTGATTCACGTCGTGCCGCGACGTTAAATCAAGCGCTTATTGGGAGGCAACCCAGCTTTATTGCTTTCTTTTATTTATTTTTTTTTATTTTTATTTTTTTAATTGTATTATTTTTATAGTGTCAATTTTTTTTATTTTCTAGGAGCATGGAAAGCAAAGGTATTGGAAGAATGCAACAGCAAACCAAATGGTTGGAACTAAGTGTGAGGTACCCGCACGAAGGACCAAGCCGGGGAGAAGTCTGAGTACCCCATGAGCTGTAGTGCCTCGGCCTTTGGCCTACCAGGGAGTTTTTTTTACCTTCTTGTATGTATGGATGTGCATTGGGGACAATGCACAATTTTAAGTGTGGGGTGAGGAGATTGTCTGGGTGGTTTTTCATGCTACTTTAGCTGTAGTGCCTCGGCCTTTGGCCTACCAGGGAATTTTTTTTCATCATCTAAACACAATGTGAAAAAATACTTGGAGTGAGGACCCATGCGCTCAACTACATGAACATTGGGACTATCTACATTTTCAACACTAATGACAATAGAGTCAACTAAATATGTATCCTCAATATCCTTGGTTGACTCTAGTATCTCTTCTACAACATCGACATCCTCAAAATCTAGTGTGATTGATTGTTGGTGTTCTACTCTAGCCTCCTCCTCTAGCTCATCAATTTTTGTATCTAATTCACGTTTTTCTTGGATACTATTCACAATATTGGCTTGTTGAACATTAAAAACTTCAACCAGTTGACTCATGTGAACTTTCAAGTTGTGAATAGTTTCCTCCTGCCTTTCTATCCGCAGTAGTAATTTACTCTGTTGCTCCAAAATGCACTTTAACATATCTTCGAGCTTCTTTAGGTCAGCTTCCCTAGGTTCTTTGTTCCTATTAACTTCACCAGAAAAAGAAGAACCATCAAAGTAAGGGGTTGGGGGAAGGTAAGAAATATAAGCACAACCGTGAAAGTGACCATCTTAACCACCACACGTATCACACACATTCCACACATAAGATTGAGTTGGTGCACAAAACTCGCTCTCAGGAATATTTTGATAATTTTGCCCTGGGTGGTTTCCTTCACAATATGCATAAGGAGGATCAAAAGTAGAATTACCAACAACAAAATTCTCATAATTCCATGATGTCATGTTTCTCAAATAAACAAATAAAAACTAAAATAAAAATCAAATAATAAAATAAAAGTTCAAACTTGAAACCTAGCAATATGTACACCTACAACTACACCATTAGTTCCCCGGTAACGGCGCCAAAATTTGATCACGCCCAACTATGCCTTATAAAAAGGACAATGCGATCGTTGCAAATATAATCCGGTTTACAAGTCCGGAGTCGAATCCCACAGAGAACTAAGGTTTAGCTACAGCTGTTCACTATCACCAAGAAGACAAGCTTGAACAATTCCTAACTTATAGACATTAAGATTCTTGTGTTTAACTACTTAACTAACAAATTAAAATAGTTAATTAACAACTAAAGATATTGAGGGTTAGAGAAAAGATTAAGGAGGTCTAGAGTTATGATTTCCCCAATTGTCGGAATCCTTCCTGCTATGTCTTCTATAATTTCGCCTAAGTATTCTCTACCGATCATGAGCACTCATATTACCGTAAATCTCTCCCGAGTAATTACGACAATTTACTAGACGCACTCTCCCGAGCTACGCTAGCTGGCTTTTAATACAACTCACTTCAGATCGCACCCAAGGCTTCGTTATCCCTAATCCCGCCTTTAAACCCTCGGTTATTGATCCCTCATATACTCTGGGAGTGGTGTTGTTCAACAATTACCTAAATATGCACTCTCTCCCGAGTTATGCATATTAAATAGGCACAGCTAATTGAGAGCTCTTCAATCAACCAGAATATAAACGTAGTTGAACAAATAGAGAAAAGCTATGGCTCAATTATATAAAAATATAACAAGAATTTATCCTACAAAAGGTTCTATCAAAACTCTAGATAACAAATTAGCTATTCATAATAGTATGTAAAACTACAATACTAAAAGTCATAACCAACAATGAAAAATAGGAAGAGGAAGGAAAAACTCGTAGAAGAATTCTCCGCCTTGCTCCCAATGTGTTCTTGCCTCCTTAGGTCGAATCTATGTCTCAAAATATGTCCCCTCCCCTTTCTTGGCCGGCTTCCTTGGTTTAATATAGGGTTTAGGGCTTAAAATCCCGTGTTTTGCACATAAGTCCCTGAAATTTTCGCCTCCTGCTGCGGTTTTGCCGCGGTCGCGGTGGAACCGCGGCCAAACATGCCCTATGATTCTTCAATTTTCCGCGACCATCTTCTACCGCGGTTCTGCCGCGGTCGCGGTGGAACCATGGTTTTTCACCCTGTTCCGTTTGGAATTTGGAAAAACATAAAACATGAAAGTTGTATCCCTTTGAGTTAGCTTTCCAACCATATATTGTGGAACCCAAATGGAGTTCTGAGTAAAAAGTTATGTCTATTTTACTAGACAGTGCGCAATATGCCTCCTCAAGTCTTCATTCGTACTTAATTATCAAATTTGACCCCCGAACACGATCCCGGCTTAATTCCTTGAGCTTTTACTCAGACTTCAAAGCTTCAAATCACTTAAATTCATTCCATAACATCTATATAGCTCGGAATCACACCTACAAGGCATAAAACACACAATTAGTGCAAAACACTAGCGATTAAAGCGCAAACTCAATTAAAGTGCAGTAAATTCGAGTGTAATAAGCGACTAAAATATGCAATTATAGCCTATCATCACTGGTATACCACTTGTTCTTATTGCTAACAATATCATGCATCTTGATCTGACTTTTGCAAGTAATGCATAATATAGAAGTATTATTTTGATTCCGCCGGAGACATCTACAAAGGATAATCCCGCTATACCATAGTCAGCTTTTTATAATATAATTTTGAAAGCTTATTCTTATTCAGAATGTAGCTTTGATTGTGCTTCCTCAAACACTTGTATGACCTTCTTAATATGATACTAATCTTTTTTACTTTGTAATCTATTTCTTTTAATCTCTAACACTCTTTTTATGGAATAAATTTATGTATCCTAAGATATCTTTTAAACTTGAAAAATATGTTTACTCATAAGATGAATTTAAAAAATAATTTAATTGGATTCTCTTGCTAAATAATTAATTGAAAGATTTGATTATTTGGTTTTAACATAAAATATAATTTAGTTTCTGTTGATTTAGATTCTTAATATTAGTTCATCTCATGTTTGAATATTTTTTTGTAATTATAATTTTATCCACCATAATTTTTTTTCAAAGAGTAAAAGATCGTTATGACATTCCACTTTTAGATCTTTATGTTTGCAAATTCCGGTTATGTCCTTTTATTGTGAGTTATTATGCTTAATGTTAAAAGGTTATTTTTATAATCCAATATTTTATTCATGCTTTTATAATAATATAGATATAGATATAAGGAATTTTTACCTCCTAATAGCAAAGGTTGATACCTTATTTATTTTAAATAAATACCCTTTTAAAAAATTATATTCCATAGCTACCTTTTGAATTTTATAGCCAAATATCTATTTATGATTACCTCCTACCCTTAAGCAATAAAATACGCTTTGTATTATTTTTCTCTCTCATTCTTTGAGATTTTTCTCCACCCCCTCCCTCTCTCAACGCCAGTCTTTCTCCATGAATAAAATCACGATTCTCCATTGACTCGCAAAATTTTCATTGTCAGTGGGCTGGGGCTCTGAATCGATGTCGAAATCAAGCCCCAGAGAGAAAGATGGAGGTTCTAAATCTGCTATTGAAAGGTAAATTGAGGGAAATCCAAAAGGAAATACGAAGATCCACCCCATTCTGATGGTCGTTGCTTTGACCTCGGTCGAGTACAGTTTTCCGCATGATTTTATATCGCATGTCATCTTTACCAAGCCGCACATCTTCATTAAATCATAAGGAATTTCTTTCGTTTTTGCACAAAATTTTGAGAGTTTCGAGTCAGAATCGCGGCCCTCTCGACGAGACGACATTAGGGTTGTTCTTGAACAAAGACGACGGAGTTTGGGGTGAGCAACTTGAAGAGTCTGTTACCTTTTTTTTCATTGTATTTCAATGTATCTCGTTTTATTCTATGTATTTCATTGTATTTATTGTCTTTTTTATTTTATTGTATTTCGATGTATCTCACTGTATTCCATGTATTTCATTGTATTCACTGTCTCGCTATATTCCATGAATGCATTCATATTTTTTTTAAGTAATATAATTTATGTATTCAGATGCATATATGTATTCAAATGTATTTGAAGTATGTATTCATATGTTTTTGCACTATAAATGTGTCACGACCCTAGTTCTCCCTCCGTGAACTGTCGTGACGGCACCTAGTCTCTACGACTAGGTAAGCCTAACAATTTGCGGAAAAATGAAATAAAGATACGAAACTAACCATTTGCACGTGATATAATAAAAGAGTTTAAAATGCAGCTCGGCATATACAATAAGAACACTCTCAACTGACCATAGCACTACCAAAACTCGGAGTCTAATGAATCACAAGCTAAAGAAATACATAGTGTTCTAACTCCAGAAGTCTAAACGAAAGAAAATACAAGAAGTCTATAACTGAAGGAAGAATAGAGAGGGACGTCTAGGTCTGCGGACGCGGCAGATATACCTCGAAGTCTTTGGATCGCCTCGCCTCACGGATAGTATGGCTGAGAAGAAGAACCTGAATCTGCACACGAAAAGAATGTGCAGGAAAGGGCATGAGTAGACCACGGCGGTACCTAGTAAGTGCCAAGCCTATCCTCGATCGAGTAGTGATGAGATCAGGTCAAGACCCTACTGGTTATATATATAACAAGGTAAAACAATATGAAATGTGACAGTATAATTAAAATTCTAACAGTCAATAAAGATGAAATCACAGAAAGAAATAACTCAGTACACAGAGATAGCAACAAGGGATCTCCTAGGATAACGTCTCGTAGTCCCAAACGTAAATGTGTAGAGGATCTCCCGGGATACCGTCCCGTAGTCCAAATCGTAAATGTGCAGGGGGATCTCCCGGAATGCCGATCCGTAGTCCCAAAGTAAATATCCAGTACAGGGGGATCTCCCGGGATACCATCCCGTAGTCCCAAATATAAATGTGTAGGGGGATCTCCCGGAATGCTGATCCGTAGTCCCAAAGAAATACACCACAGTCTTAACAAGAAATCGACAGTTCTATTCAAGTTCGTATCAAGAAAACAGATAATTCCTACTCTAGACATGCTACAAAGAACCCAAGTAAGCAGTTAAAGAAGATAAGACAGTTAAGTCACATAAGCATGCTTTCCTAAGCTAAACAGGAGGCTTCACATACTAGTATTGCTCAATTAAAGGATAAACATAGATATTTACTTAATGAAAAATGGGGTTTTTCAACAACTAGCACATGTACGCACTCGTCAACTCACATACACGACATTCATATAGCAACACTACCAAAATCCTAAGGGGAGTTCCCCCACACAAGGTTAGGCAAGCTACTTACCTCGAACCAACTCAAAATCAATCTGCTATCACACTCTTGCCACAAGTATCCAACTCCGAGTGGCCCAAATCTAATCAAATCAATTACATAACGTAAATATAGCTACAAGCAACTAATTTAGCTAATGAAATTAAAGCTAAGACGAGAAAATAGGAAAACGCCCAAAATCCTCCCCGGGCCCGCGTCTCGAAATCGGGTAAAAGTTACCAATTTAGAACACCCATTCACTCACGAGATCACTCGTCCAAAAATTATTCCATTTCGACACCTAAAACTCGATCAAAACCCAAAAACTCAGTTGGGAACTTTTTCCCCAATTTCCCACTTTTCAACTCAAATTCCTTGATTATATGAGTAAAACAACAATAGATTGATGAAATACAAACAAAATAGGGTTAGGAATCGCTACTCACTGATTTCCTCTTCAAAATCCTCACAAAATCGCCTTCTTCCGAGCTAAAAATCGAATTTGGTGTTATGAACTTCAAACCCTCGAAATTTCATATTTCTGCCCAGCAATTACCGCATCTGCGGTCCCGCTTCTGCGGCTAGGGTTCCGCACCTGCGAAAATTCATTAAATCCCCAAACACTGCACCTGTGCTCCATTCCTCGCAGATGCGGTTCCGCTTCTGCGATCCTTGAGCCGCATCTGCAACCAGTGGCCTTCATGCCTCAGACCGCATCTGCGATTACCAAGCCGCATCTGCGGCGCCGCACCTGCGGTCCAAAATCTGCAGGTGTACTTCAGAAATTTGCCTAAGTCTAAATTCTCATCCGTTAAGCATCCGAAACACACCCGAGGCCCCTGGGACCTCAACCAAACATACCAACCAATCCTAAAATATCATACGAACTTAGTCAAGCCCTCAAATCACATCAAACAAGTCTAAAACCACGAATCACCCTCCAATCCAAACCTAATGAACTTGAATTTCCAAAATTTTACAACCGATGCCGAAACCAACAAAACCATGTCTGATTGACCCCAAATTTTGCACACAAGTCATATTCAACACTACGGACCTACTCCAACTTTCGTAATCGTATTCCGACCCCGATATCAAAATTTCACTATCGGCCCGAAAACTCCAAAAATTCAACTTTCGGCATTTCAAGCCTAAATAATCTACGGACCTCCAAAACACAATCCGGACACGCCCGTAAGCCCGAAATCACCCAACGGAGCTAATGGAATCGACGAAATTCCATTCCGGACCCGTCTTCACACTGCTCCAACTACGGTATAATTTCAAAGACTTAGACTCTTATTTAGGGACTAAGTGTCCCAAAACACTCCGAAACTCAAGATGAACCATCCCAGAAAATCACAATAGCAGAAATAGACACAGGGGAAGCAGTTAATAGGGGATTGGGGCGTTAATTCTCACAACGACCGGCCGGGTCGTTACATCCCCCCTCTTAAAACATTCGTTCGACCTCGAACGAGCATAGAGACATACCTGGAGTGGTGAAAAGATGAGGGTAACGGCTGCGCATATCCTGCTCGGTCTCCCAAGTCGCCTCCTCGACCGGCTGACCCCGCCACTGAACCTTTACTGATGCAATGCTCTTTGACCTCAGCTTTCGAACCTGCATGTCCAATATAGCCACTGGCTCCACAACATAAGCTAGATCCTTGTCCAACTGGACTGAACTGAAATCCAACACGTGCGATGGATCGCCGTGATACCTCCGGAGTATCGAAACATGAAATACCAAATGAACTCCTGCCAAGCTGGGAGGTAAGGCAAGCTCGTAAGCAACCTCCCCAACACGTCGCAATGCCTCGAAGGGGCCAATAAACCTTGGGCTCAATTTGCCTTCTTTCCAAATATCATAACGCCCTTCATAGTCAAAACCCGAAGCAAGACCCGCTCTCCAACCATAAATGAAACATCGCGAACCTTCCGATCCGCATAACTCTTCTGTCTGGACTGGGCTGTGCGGAGTCTATCCTGAATCACCTTAACCTTCTCCAAGGCGTCTTGAACCAAGTCTGTGCCCAATAATCTATCCTCGCCCCGCTTGAACCAACCCATCAGGGATCTACACTGCCTACCATACAAAGCCTCATACCGTGCCATCTGAATGCTGGACTGGTAGCTGTTGTTGTAGGCAAACTTCGCAAGTGGCAAGAACTGATCCCAAGAACCTCCAAACTCCATCACACATGCACGGATCATATCCTCAAGAATCTGAATAGTGCGTTCAGACTGTCCGTCCGTCTGGGGGTGAAATGTTGTGCTCAACTCCACCCGAGTACCCAACTCATGTTGTACGGCTCTCTAGAACCGTGATGTGAACTGAGTGCCTCTATCCGAAATGATGGAAACTGGAATACCATGCAGACGAACAATCTCCTGGATATAAATCTCGGCCAACCGCTGTGAAGAATAGGTAGTAACACACAGGAATGAAGTGTGCGGACTTGGTCAGCCGATCCACAATCACCCAAATGGCATCGAACTCCTCAAAGTTCGTGGGAGTCCAACTACGAAGTCCATGGTGATCCGCTCCCATTTCCACTCCGGAATCTCTAACTGCTAAAGCAAGCCACCCGATCTCCGATGCTCATATTTCACCTGCTGACAATTGAGGCACCGAGCTACAAACCCAACTATATCTTTCTTCATCCTCTTCCACCAATAGTGCTGCCTCAAATCCTGATACATCTTCGCGGCACCTGAATGGATGGAATACCGCGAACCGTGGGCCTCCTCCAAAATAAACTCCTGAAGCCCATCAACATTGGGTACACATATCCGACCGTGCACCCTCAATACCCCGTCATCACCAATGGTCACATCTCTGGCATCACCATGCAGAAACTTGTCCTTGAGGATATGCAAATGAGGTTCATCATACTGACGCTCTCTAATACGATCAAACAAGGAAGACCGAGAAACCACACAAGCTAGGACCCAACTGGGCTCCGAAATATCCAATCTCACAAACTAGCTGGCTAAGGCCTGAACATCCATCGCCATGGGCCTCTCTGATGCTGGTAGATAAGACAAACTCCCCAAACTCTTCGCCCGGTGACTCAAAGCGTCGGCCACCACATTGGCCTTCCCCGGGTGATGCAAGATAGTGATATCATAGTCCTTCGGCAGTTCTAACCACCTCCTCTGACGCAAATTAAGGTCCTTCTTCTTGAACTGTCACGACCCAGATTCCCCACCCTCGGGGGGTCGTGATGGCGCCTACTCGTGGAAGCTAGGAAAGCCGAGAACCTTAGCAAAACATTAACCTATTTCGTTTTATACATGATTAAGCAACTAAACTATCAATGAATAAGCAGTTAAAAGATAACAAAAAGTAAAATTTAGCGGAAGTCTGAACTAAATATAGAAACAGCGTCAAGAAAGCCAGTACAAGTCTCTACCCAGCACCTAGTGTCACAATAATACACACACTGTCTAGGATTACTACAGATAAGAGTTTGAAATAAAGAACATAGTCTGTCTCGAATACAAATGTCAACAGAACATGAAGACTAAAAGAAGAGACGTCGGGCCTGCGGACGCCAGCAAGGCTACCTCGGAGTCTCGTGGACTGAGGGTCGGCTCCCTAACTATTACTGCGCACCGTAAGCTGCTCCAACACCTGGATCTGTGCAAAAGAGCACAGAGTGTAGCATCAGCACAACTGACCCCATGTGCTGGTAAGTGCCTAACCTAACCCCGGCGAAGTAGTGACGAGGCTAGACCGGACTACCACATAAACCTGTGTAGTTATATATATACATATACAGCGGAATCGAAATACGGAGACAAGTAATTAATATGGGAGGGGGAGCATGCTATGGGGGAAATGACAATTTCAAGTAAAAGTCGTCCAGTAACGAAGGAAACAACACAACTCAGACATTAATAAAGAAACAGAAAGCAACAAGTGCACGACATCACCCTTCGTGCTTTTACTCTCATCCTCACCAAGCAATGATATAATAAAGTGTGCACGGCATCACCCTTCGTGCTTTTACTCTCTTTCCTCACATATAATCAATAGAATCGGCACGGAATGGTACATCGTGCGGCACAGCATCACCCTTCGTGCTTTACTCTCTTTCCTCACCATAAGCAAACAATGCACGGCATCACCTTTCGTGCTTTACACTCTTTCCTCACAACAAACAAACAATGCACAGCATCACCCTTCGTGCTTTAACACTCGTCCTCACCCAAACAACAATCACAAACAAGGGCAAGGGGATAAACAAAATAATAAAAGAAATCCCGGCAAGGGAACACAATTGAACAATTAAATCCCGGCAAGGGTACAACATCTATAATCTCAACATCCCGGCAAGGGAATAACAACGAATGAACAATAATATCCCGGCAAGGGACATCGTTCGGTCTCGCCGCGGGCCTATATGCAAGTTCCCCTTATTTTGAATCGTGCTCATACTGCACATTTATTAAGGTGATTGAATCACTTATTTTGACCTAAAAGGAAAAAAAACTGACACTATTTTTGTTCAAATTTCCAATTTTAAAACAAACGGCCGGTTTTGCAGTTACGGCCTTTCAGCACTTCGGGGAGAAGATTTTAAGGCTGTGCCTGCTAACCGTTGAAACTGACTCAGGGTGGCTGTTCTTGCAAAAACAGCCTTCCGGCGCCCTTTTGGGGACATTCGGCGTATTTTAAACAAGAATGGCGGCACCCGACTTATTCATGACGAAATTAAAAAAAATTTGGCATTTTTGGCTATTTTTGAAAAGGGGAGGTTGGACCCGATGAGGGTTGCCTACGTATCTCACATCCGGTGAGAATCAAACCTGCGTAGTTCGGGCAAATAAAACTTAACTATTTTCGAAAACAAGACTCTTTTGTTTTTGTTGGCAAATACACTATTTATGAAAGCAAGATTCTTTTTTATATTTTCTTTTTCAGTGGCAAATAAACAAAATAATTTGAAAATAAAACTCTTTTTTGTTTCTCCATTGGCAAACAAAACAAACTAAAAAAACTACTTTTCTTCTTTTTTTCTTTCATTTTCTAAAAAAAAATCCGGCAGCATTTCGGCACTACTTGGACATTGGTTTTCTAATATAGGTAATTAACTCTCTACACTGCTATTTTCTCTTTTTCTCTCTTTTTTTCCCATATTTCCCAGATATTCAAACCCGGTCAGCATGCGAGTCCAAAATAGATAAATGCACAAGTAGGATGCATCAGGATGATCCATTATTACGGGTACACCTGTCCTAGACGGACCCAACCCCTGTGTTGAGTCTTCTAAGTCATATGCACGTGATGCAAATAAGCTTTCCTACTAGGGATCAGGCATGAGGTCAAGTTATTCTAGGTTCAAAACCTGGGTATAGGTTCTAGACTATGTACCCGAGCGGACAACTCGAGTCGAGGAGGGGGCTACGTACCGGGAACCAAAAGGCCATCCGGCTTAGTAACTTGTCCGGCCTCTTTCTAATTTCAAGGCATTGACACTAACAGAATAGGGAGTCTCAACCAGTGAGCACATCCCCGGAGGTGAGAAGAGAAGGGTTTCGGCACAGTTTATATACAGTTCAGATAATATCAAAGCGGTAAACAACAACATTTTGCACATTTAGCATGGAACATGTAGGAAAATCAGATAAAGTCAAATACAACAATATATCTAAGCTCGAATTCTGAACCCTGAACCAAAGTTCTGGGTTCTTGTCCCCAGCAGAGTCGCCAGAGCTGTCACACCTCCTTTTTCTTACTACACCCCCGGAAGGGTATAATAAAGAGAGTTATTTCCAACTTGAAGTGACAATCGAAACGGGATTCATTTATTAAGATTTCAGAGTCGCCACTTGGAAGATTAATGGTGTCCCAAGTCACAGATTGAATCCCGAACCGAGGAAATTATGACTCTGTTTAACAGTCCGCGATCCAGAAATCCGAGTAAGGAATTCTGTTAACCCGGGAGAAGGTGTTAGGCATTCCCGGGTTCCGTGGTTCTAGCACGGTCGCTCAGCTGTCATATTTGGCTTATTTGTTGATTTTAGTACATGTTGAACCTATGTGCAAATTTTAACTTTAACCGCTTTTAGTCATTTTTTAAGAAAATTGCAACGTCGTTAAAACACGTCTCGAACCACGTCACATAAATGCACCCGTGGTTTTTGACATATTTTTACTTCGTTGGGATTTGGATTTGGGTCACTTAAATGCGCACCCGAGTTTAGGAAGGTAAAATTATTTAAAGTGTGTGCTTAAAGAGACTATCGCGTTATTATCTTTGGGGAAGGCCGTGAAATTCGCTAAACGGCCCGTCCCGAATTCTAAGTATTTTAATGTATACATTTGTTGAGGGCCCCGCAATTTATGTGTTTTTGTTTAGTGAGGCTCATCTCGTTTATTATCTAAAGGTCCAACCTAAAGTAAACTAGGATTTTCTATTTAATATTGTCTCTAAAGGCCCTAATTAATTAGTATGGTTCAAAACCATTACACTTAGGTCCAGCCTTGAAAAGCTATTTAGAGGCGTGGGCCTTTGGCCTGGGTCCAATTGGATTCCATGTTTCTGTGTCTAAACCAATGAACCGTTATCAACACTTTGGGAAGTCAATGTTTAAACTAATACAATCGCTAGTTATATTAAACTCATTAAGTCCAGAAAGTCCCCAGCATGTTGAATACTGACTTTTGGCAAAAAAGCAAAACAAATTCAGAAATGCTGAAATCGAAATTGATGCTCATGTGTAACCTACGTTTGGTGTTTTCTATCCAAATTCCAATGCTATTCGAACTGACAACTTCAAATTCACCTTATATTCCCCTTTTTCTTTTCAATTGATACACTACTACTTCAATTAACGACTAGTATGAAAGCTCACTCCAGTTTAACAAACATTAAATTAAGCGTTCATAAACTGAGAATAAACAATCTAATTAACCAAATACAGTCCAAACACTCAGATTATGGTCCAGATCAGTTCAATAGTCCAATATAGCCCACTTTTAACTACAGAAGTCAAACATTAGATGCTAACATGTGTATTAATGTGAACTATAGCTAACGTCTCTCATACAACCCAATTTTCAATCCAATTGATACAAAACATCTACATAACATCAGTGAATGAAATGTTTAAATACGCGCATCAAAAAGAGAGCTAAATCAGAACTTAGGCTTCAATTCTTCACATATATTCATTCTTCATGTTTCAGCTTACAATTGCCAAAGTTACAGCTGTGTACCTGGAATTGGAATAGAATGTAAGAGGAGAAGAAGATCAGCAGCGGCAGAGGTCTAACAGGAATCAAAACCAGCAACAATAGGAATAATTTTGAACCGAAATTACTTCACAGAACCCAGAAACACATCACATAAACACAACACCCAAGAACAGGTCTAAAAATGTCTCGACTGAACCCCAAACCCACTTGAAATCAAACCAAAACACTTCTGAAACTTCAACCACCAGAAATTGAGCTAGGAAACGCGAATCAACTACTAGAACTTGTAACTAACCTAAGAAATTGAATAGATCAGTGTATTTTTGGATTTTTCTGTAGCTTTTGTATATTTTTTTTTGTTTTTTGAGATTTTTCAGATGAAAAGAGACTTTGATCTGGTGTCTGAATTTGAAATTCAAATTTAACTTCTGGAAACTATATCTATTTTTTGGGAAAATTTTTTTTTGGGTTCCAAAACTTGTGACTTAAGGCACTAAAGGGTGCCTTTTATAGACCAAATGAGGGCAGCCCTCCAATTTTCTGTTTACACTCTTCGTCCCTCTTTATTTTCAGATTAGTCCTCTTATTTTTTCACTTGTTACCCAAGTTACTATCCTAAACTACTGAAATCTAAACTTGAGCCCCATTCTAGAAGATTCTGGGGACTTCTACTCTAATCTACAGCATTCATGTCTAATTTATTTACCCAAAATACCCCTGAACACTCCCTGAAATTACTCACATAGGTCACCATTAACCTATCCTCCCTTTGACTAACCATGGTTAATTAACTATGAACTAAAAACTACTCAGCTATAACCAAACAACAATTAAAAATTGAACTAACTAATCTAGCTAATCAAATTGAAATTAAACTCTAAATAATAGGAATCCTAAATGTATCATAGACTAATACAACAGTGAACTTAATCAATTAAAACCAAACAAACCAAACTGAAACTAATTATGAAGAATGAACAAAAATAAAAAAAATGCAAAGCAAAAGATAGACATGGAATCAAATCAAAAGAAATAAAACTAAACTATATGGTAAAAAGAAATCAGAAACCCAAATCGAAAACCTAAACTCATCACAAAATAACAAAGGTAAGTCAGAATAAAAATAAAAACAAAAATCACGAATGAGAACAGAGAAGAAAGTAAGAATAAAAATACCTTGAAATTTTGACTCAACCTCGAACACTGGCAGATTTCATGGCATTATTTGGGTTAAACCCGTCCTTAATTGTGTGTTTTCTATGAGAAAACACAAGATTAAGGGCTATTATAGCCCAAACTCGAAAAGCCCCCAAACTTTGAGCAATTAGGGTTCTGGGTCAAATTTCAATTTAAAATTAGAACCAAACGGGGATGATTCGAAGGCTAAGGGTTGTGGATTTGGGATGAGGGGTGTAAGGAGATCATGTGGTGAGATTTCTGGTGAGATTTGAGGTGGCGCCGCCACCGGAGAACAAAGGCGGCGGCTAGGGTTTATAAATTCAAACGAAGATTCGAGGAGTTTGGAAGGGTTTTGAGGAAAATTAAACATGGATTTGGAAAGGGGAGGTGGAGAAGAGGATATGGTGTAAATTTGGGAGCCATTGGAGATTCGCCGGCGGCGGAGACGATTTCCGGCCGGCGGCGGACGGCGGAGGGGCGGTGGCGTTAGGGTTTCTGGTGAGAGATGGGAGAGACGAGGGGGTAAGGGGGTCCTGAGGGGGGAAGGATCGTTTGGACATATAGTATATCAACTGACCCAAGCTTCCCAGCCNCAACTTTCAGATTTTCATTTTACTTTATTAGTCCCTATTTTATTTCCATTTCTACCCCGTCATTTTCTTGACTTGTTACTACAAGTAACTACACCTATTTTGTTGAATTTTCAGTTCAAAACCCCTTCTAGAAGTCCAGGGGGTTCTATTCTGATTTTTCATGATTGAAATCCCTAAACTACCCCTACCTCATTTCAATATTTACTAAATTGATTAAACTACCATTTCCCATGCCTATACTACCCCTGAAACCCTCTGAAATTACTACCCACAATTAACTGACCCAAACCCCTTTAACTATGGTTAGCAACCATAATTAATCAGCCGAATTTAACTAGTATACTAACAATCAGATTACTTGATTAAGCTAAACTTCAGTTATTCCAAACATTGATCACACTGACAATCCTAACGACTCTGTTATTCAAAATACTAATTAAACAAGGCTACCTAAAAACAAAAATTAAATCTATACTAGCAGGAACAAAGCTAAATTGAACAAAACACATATTTCCGGCCGGCGGCGGACGGCGGAGGGACGGTGGTAGACGGTGGTCGGTGGTGGTGTTACAGGGTTAGGGTTTGAGAGACGTTGAAGGTAGGGGGGTTCTGAGGGGGGGGGGGAGTATCGTTAGGACAGTTATATACTTGGATTAACCCACTTCCCAACCGTTGGATCAAAGATCCTCGACGGCCAGGATTGATTTGGCCTAAAACGACGCCGTTTGATTTATTTAGGGGCTGGACCGGGTTGGGGATTTGGGTTTGGACCAGGTTGAACGGTATCAGGGTTTGGGCTGGTATGGGGGCTGTTTGGACGGGTTCAGGGGTGTTCATTGTTTGGGCCCGGGTGATTTGGCCCAATTCTTGGCAGCCATTTCCTTTCTTTATTCTTTTAATTGTTTTCTTGTATTTTATTTACTTGCTTTTGTATTTTATTTTTATTTTATGTTTTTGTATTTTTCTCTTTTGATTTTTATAAAAATGCAAAATTAAAAAGAAACCTAATCTATTCCCAACATTAAGCTAATTGATTCCAACACTTACAAGTGCAAAGAAACTATTTTTGTTATTTTCTTTAATTTTTGTTCTAAAACAAATTAATACCTAATTAATACTAAAAA
>NW_017675260.1:28464-33466 GCF_001879085.1 Nicotiana attenuata | reverse complement strand
AATTCCTCTGTTCTTCAGGCGGGCTCCTGACTGCAACAAAATAAACAACAAAGAAAATTTTCTGCCCCAGTTTGGTAACTGGGTACAACATGTAATCAAATATTAAAAATTAAAAGCTAAAATTTGAATTGTACTTCCCTTGTTCTCCAGGTGGGCGCCTGATTGCTGAAGCTTGAAAAGTATTCCCTTATTCTCCAGGTGGGCTCCTAATTGCTGAACTTGAAAAGTATTCCCTTGTTCTCCAGGTGGGCTCCTGACTGCAACAAAATAAACAAACAAAGAAAATTTTCTGCCCAGTTTGGTGGCTGGGTACAGTATGTTATCAAATATTAAAATTAAAAGCTAAAATTTAAATTGTACTTCCCTTGTTCTCCAGGTGGGCGCCTGATTGCTGAAGCTTGAAAAGTATTCCCTTGTTCTCCAGGTGGGCTCCTGACTAAACCAAACAAAGAGAATTTTCTACCCCAGTTTAGTAACTGGGTACAGCATGTTATCAAATATTAAAAATTAAAAGCTAAAATTTGAATTGTACTTCCCTTGTTCTCCAGGTGGGCTCCTGATTGCTGAACTTGAAAAGTATTCCCTTGTTCTCCAGGTGGGCTCCTGACTGCAAGAAAAATAGACAAAAACAAAGAAAATTTTCTGCCCCAGTTTGGTAGCTGGGCACATGGGTAAGTGTTAAACTGAATTATTCTACCAACTATTATAAGAATTTGAAAGTTAAGTCCTATTATCCAGGGAGGTCCTGACAACTTCTAATAATTATGAACCTAAGTTATATCCTCTAGAGGTATTATCCCCACTACATTTGTTGTCTAAAAGGTGTTAAACTACTCCCCATTATCCAGGTGGGTCCTGACAACTTCTAGTTAAAAGATAGTTTTAACCTAAGTTATATCTACTGAAGGTACGACTCCCACTATATCTTGTTATCTGAAACGAACTTTAAAGCTACATCCCATTATCCAGGAGGATCCTGAAAACTCCTAATTGAATCCTATCTTAAACGTGCAAACTTTGAAACCAACTTATATTCCTATTTATGCTAAATTATGCTACTCATGATTGTTTTGAAATTTAAACTAAGTCCCATTTTCCAGAAGGGTCCTGAGAATTTCCCATCATACCTGTTTTGGGTGCTTGCTTTTTCCCTAAGGGGGGTTTCTCCGAAACCAATGAAAACTTTCTGCCCCTATTTCAATTAAAGAAAAATCTTGTCAGTTTAAAGATGTGGTGGTTGGTTTGTGGCCTTGAACTTTGAGGGTGATTGCTCCTTTTCTTCCCATGATCGCTGATTCCATTTGAAGACCTTGCTTGTTTGGTGACTAACCACTTTCCTCTGTCATCTTTACCATTGAAAATACCTCTTCTCCATTCAGACCCAACACCCTCTATCTGTTTCATTGCTCATGAACTGGCATCTAACCAACCTTTGTGTCTCGCATGAATCCCAAAGCACGTCCATTACCCCCACTCTGTGTATACGCTGTTCTTTCTTGACTTAACCACTGGCTTCGGCCTTGAGGTCTGTTGCCCCTTCATTTTGGTTTCCATTCGACGACCTTGCTCATTCCTTGACTAACCACCTCCTTTGTAAGCCTTGACCCGGAAAACACCTCTTCTCGTTCAGGCCCAATACCCTTTATCTGTTGCACCGCTCGTACTGACATTTACCAAACCTTTGTGTTTCACCTGGACTCCCAAGCATATTAATTGTTACCAACTCAGCGCGCATGTTGTTCTTTCCTAATTTGAATCAATGGCCTTGGCCTCGAGATCTATTGCTCCAACACTTTCCATACTCCAACAATAACTTTGATTTCTGCTTGGAATGCCTCGCTTGTCACTGGTTTACCACCCTTTTTGTCAATCTTTTCACAGAAAATACCTTTGATCCGTTCACCTTAGCCCTCATTCTGTTGCATCATCTATGAATTGATACATACCCAGCCTTCGTATTTTAAACGAATCCCAAAGCATGTTGACTGTTACCAGCTCAGTGCGTTTGTTGTTCATTCCTGACTTAACACTTTGATGTGTTCACCAGATCCCATTTTGTTCAATTGGAAAGCTTGGTGGCAGATTTTGAAGTCATTTCTCACTTGTTTTGACCACACAGACTCGAGAGGAGGAGGTAAATAAAACAAAAGGAACAAAGTGAAGGACAAAGGAAAGAGATGATTCCTAACAAGAAAACTACGAGGTAGAAACCTATCAGGTGTGGATACCAACTCTAATGACCATGACATGCACCTGTAGATATTTTGTCAAGAAAAATCTGATGTTCAGCTCTTGTTGTACCTTTTCACCATGAAACTGGGCTTTAATGCTCCGCTTATCCAATCTGATTCACAATCCTTATTCGACTTGTAGTGCCCGAAGGGTTTTCACCATCAAGCCTCTCTCATTTCGTTCTTTCTCTCAACTTACAGTCGCCTCAAGGTGCCCGTGAAGGTTTTCACCAATAAGACTTGCCCGTGAGGGTTTTCACCAATAAGACTCTCTCATTTTCCTTATTTTTCTGCTTGTACCGGAGTGCTGCCCCTGACATGAATCACTTCTGCTTGCTCGTCTTGGCACTTCTTGAAGACTGATCGGAAGGTCTTTCTTTGGACCGTAATGTGGGCTTTAGGATAGGGTAAGAAAGAAAGGGTATCAAAGGCTCAAAACAATTCAACATGGGTTCAGAATTACAACTTTCGGAATCAGATTTCTCACAGCAACCACAACTTCTTTCCCAGTTTCTTCCTTGGGGACTTTTGGACTTTTATTTCGATGTGACTGAACCTCAGAGAGAGGCTGCCTACGTACTCTTTCGGGATCAAGTCAAACGTACTTCAGGTCATAGAAATTACTTTGTTGTTGAAACCTTTCCTTTTTTCCACTTTCCCTTTTCTTTTCTTTCTCTTTCTTCTCCTTCTCTTTTCTTTTCTTTTCTCTTTCTTTTCTCTTCTTTTCTTTTCTTTTCTTTTCTCTTCTTTTTTTTTCTTTTTTTTTCTTTTCTTTTCTTTTTCTTTTCTTTTTCCCTTTTTCACTGTTTTTCTCTTGTTTCTCCACTTTCTTTCCCCGCTCGGGCTTACGAGTTTTATTATTGATTCCGAAAGAGGGGTATGCAAGAAAATAACTGAGGCTCGAAGGGGTAACAAAGGATAAAGTGTTTAGATAGCAGAACAAAATGCCTTCGTCATTCCAATCTCCAAAACATGCCAAGTACAAACTACACAATTAAACAAGCATGGGGAAAACATACGTAACATCTTTTGATTGCACCAGAATTACTAACCATACCCACACATTTGCCTTCTACATTTGTCAATTACCTAGCACCATTGGACAACAATCTCGGTACCATGAACGGCCCCTGTAGACTTGGGGCAAACTGAAACCCGATGTGGCATGATGCATTTCCACAGTATTTCTTTATGTTCCGTTTGACCCAGTTTCACACAACTTGGGCTCGAAGAGATTTCAAAATCCCTCGACTGTCCTTACATCTTCAACATTATCTTATTGGTTTTTTACTAAACTGACTTTTAAAACCAGGCTGAGAATTATGCGTGCATGTCATGTCGCCAGAACCAGCATGAAAAGAATTGCAAAAGGAGAAAGGAACTAGATAAAATGACTAGAAATGGCGGGAAACAGAGAATTGCATTAGACTGATGGTGAAAGGGTTTAAACAACGAAACAAGCAAACTAGACTAGAGTTACAACCCTTGAACAAACCTAAACAGCACTACACAAGCTACTACGACGAGACAAACAAGACACAGTGAAAGGATAGAAGGGTTTGAGTCACAAGACAATATCCCGATTTTGAGCTGGGTACTGTGATGTGCGACTTTGGGATTTTTGTGGAGAGAAGTAGCATCGGGGAAGGTTATCTAATGCACAAGGATAACCACGGGGACGATGTCGAGGCTGGAAGTGTTGATCAGGAAAACCTGTCGGATCGTCTTTTCTGTTCCTCTTTCTTCCAACCAAGCTTACTAGTACGTTCTGAATGGCTTCCGAACAACTCACGATTTTGCCTGACTTGATTCCTTCTTCCACTAGCTCCCCCATTTATAACACATCATTGAAAGGCTTTCCCAGGGCCGGGATCAAATGGCTGTAGTAGGTGGGTCCCTGGGCCTGTAGAAAAAGCTTAACCATTTCTTCTTTGCTGATCGGGGGACTGACTCGAGCAGCTTGCTCCCTCCATCTGAGCCCAAACTCATTAAAGCTTTCCTCCGGCCTCTTTTCCATCTTAGATAGCGAGGAGCGGTCTGAGGTAACCCTCGATTTGCATTGAATGTATCGGACAAAGTCTTGAGCCATGTCACCCAATGTAAGCCACTCATCAACATTTTGACGACCATGCCAGTCCAAGGCTGCCCCAGTTAGGCTTTTACTGAAATATGCCATCATCACGTCATCGTTCTCTCCAACAATCTTCAAGTGGAAGTTTGGTACTTTGAATCCTGCGGGCAGGCAGGTGTCATGTGGCACAATCAGTCCCTTGCAAGTCATGCTACCCTGACCTCCCACTCTTCGCTTGTCCCTTAAGGGCTGTTCTGTGCTTGTCAACTTCCTGGGTACCTCATCTCGCCCTGCTCTTCCCGTAACCCTTTCATTTCTACCATGAATCTGCTCATCCCGGGAGCTCTTCTTGTATGGATCAAGGACCCTGTGGGCAACCTCTGGAGGGTGAAATCGGGCATTACGCGCTTTGGGTGGGTATTCATTGTCTGGGGTAACGGATATGACAGGAGGGCAATATTGGGGAGAAGTGACTGCAGGATGAGCGATGGAGCTACTAGGGTAGTTGGGGCGAGTGTGATAAGCGGGTGTATCCGGAGAATATGGAGGATCATCTGGTATTATGTTGGGAGTTTGGGTAAGGGTAGTGTCCGGGAAAATTGGTGGTGGCGGGGGTGGCGCCTTTCCAGTCATCCAGGCTTGATACATGTCTGTCATGTGTTGTCTCAGCATCCGCACCTCTTCAACCAACCCATTATCC
>NW_017675260.1:22664-27239 GCF_001879085.1 Nicotiana attenuata | reverse complement strand
GCTTTGTTGAGGTCAAAACTGTAGTCATTCACTTTTTGCCTTAGATTTTCTATAAGCTTTGTATCTTTGGCACTCCTGACGGGATTTTCGGCCGCTAACTTCATCTTTTGGATTTGGGCTCGTAAGGCTGCATTCTCTTTGGCTAACTTCTTTCTCTCACCCTCATCAGGCGCGGCTTGCACGCTGTTTTCAAACTGGAGGTCTTGGACCTGTTTTCCAATGCTCCTATGCGGGCCCTGTACTCATTTTCTTTAGCTAACCAAGCCCACTGTTCTTGCGATGATTCGGTAAACTCCCGGATGTGAGGTCTTTTAGCTGGCCTTTCATGCTCATATTCTCTCCTATACCAAGCAAGGTATCATGGCGACACTTCGCCTTTGGTCCGATACTGTACGCAAGTATCCGCTTTTAAGTATTGGCATTCATTCCAGATCTGGCGGACTCTTGCTTCAGGGAATTGTCCGTCAGGGCTAATTTCAACTACCTGAGCACTAAGATCGCCGTCTTTTGGCACTATTTGGCACCTTCCGAGTTGCCTTAAAACCCGATACGGGGCATAAGGCTGGATGCTCTTAAGACCCATCAAAAGGAAGTGCGGCCCCGTTGCTGGCATATATATGATTTCATCGACAGGCAACCATCCAAATGTCCACTCTATTTGACTAGCAGTGAGGGACCAAAAGTATGAAGTCCAGCCTGTGAATCCCTCAGGCAAGCTGATCCCCTTAATCCTTGTGTAAAACTCCTCTATACATGTCTTCTTTGTAGACCCATAACTCAAGAATTGAGGACGACGGCACAAGTGTTCGGTCATCCACATTTGCAACAATAGATTGCACCCCTCGAAGAAGTCTCCCCCGGCTTTGCAAGCTGTAAGAGCGCGGAAGATTTCGGCTAATATCATGGGCGCAAGAGTGCTTTTGGCTTGAGTGAGTAGAGTGCTGACGACCCCGGCTATTTTTATGTCAATGTTTCCGTCTTTCCTTGGAAATACCACAAGCCCCAAAAAGACCACCATAAAAGCAAAACGTCTATGCTCCTCCCATTTTTGTCGGTTCCCTTTGCTACATATCTTGTTTTCCGGGTTGTTGAAACCTCCTATATGGCCATATCTGTCATATATGAAGTGTTGAGTACAAAAGCCGTTTGCCAAATCTGCATTGTGGACCGTCCTGCTTATTTTCAGTGAGTCTATAAATCTGTGCACAACCACGGTTCTCGGGGAAATCAAGTACTTATGCCTCAAAGGAACCTCATCCTTTCCGATGTAGCCGGCTATTTCCTCTAATGTCGGAGTTAACTCAAAGTCCGAGAAATGGAAGACGTTATGTGTCGGGTCCCAGCATGTGACCAACGCTCTGATGATGTCTCCCCGAGGCACAATCTCCAACAAACCGGTAAGCCCTTTCAAATATTTTTTGACCTCATCTTGCCCTTCTCCTCCTAAGTTGTTCCACCACAGACGCAACTCCAAAGGGATTTTATGCATGATTGAAAAAGGTTCATTTTGAGTCGTGCTCATCCTGCACATTTATTAAGGTGATTTAATCACTTATTTTGACCTAACAATGAAAAATGATACTATTTTTGTTCAAATTTCCGATTTAAAACAAATGGCCGGTTTTGCAATTACGGCCTTTCAGCACTTCGGGGAGAAGATTTTAAGGCTGTGCCTGCTAACCGTTGAAACTGACTCAAGGTGGTTGTTCTTGCAAAAACAGCCTTCCGGCGCCCTTTTTGGGACATTCGGCTTATTTTAAACAAGAATGGCGGCACCCGACTTATTCAAGACGAAATTAAAATTTTTTGTCATTTTTGGCTATTTTTGAAAAAGGGAGGTTGTACCCGATGGGGTTGCCTACGTATCTCATATCCGGTGAGAATCAAACCTGCGTAGTTCGGGCAAATAAATCTAGCTATTTTTGAAACAAGACTCTTTTGTTTTTGTTTTTGTTGGCAAATACACTATTTCTGAAAGCAAGATTCCTTTTCATATTTTCTTTTTTTTTTCAGTGGCAAATAAACAAACTAATTTGAAAATAAAAACTCTTTTTGGTTTTTCTTTTCCATTGGCAAACAAAACAAACTAAAAGAAAACATTTCTTCTTTTTATTTCATTTTATCAAAAATCCGACAGCATTTCGGCACTACTTGAATATTGGTTTTTCTAATATAAGTAATTAACTCTCTACACTGCTATCTTCTCTTTTTCCCTTTTGTTTTTCAATTTTTCCCAGATATTCAAAGCCGGTCAGCATGCGAGTCCAAAACAAATAAATGCACAAATAGGATGCATCAGGATGGTCCATTATTCCGGGTACACCTGTCCTAGACGGACCCAACCCCTGTGTTGAGTCCCCTAAGTCAAAATGCACGTGATGCAGATAAGCGTTCCTACTAGGGATCCGACATGAGGTCAAGTTATTCTAGGTTCAAAACCTGGGTATAGGTTCTAGACTGTGTACCCGAGCGGATAACTCGAGTCGAGGAGGGGGCTACGTACTGGGGACCCGCGGGATCATCCGTCTTAGTAACTTGTCCGGCCTCTTTCTTATTTCAAGGTATTACACTAACAGAATAGGGAGTCTCAACCAGTAAGCACATCCCCGGAGGTGAGAAGAGAAGGGTTTCGGCACAGTTTATATACAGTTCAGATAATATCAAAGCGGTAAAGCATTTAGCACATAAGGCATGGAAACATGTAGGAAAATCAGGTAAAGCCAAACATAACAATTCTTCTAAGCTCGAATTCTTAAACCCTGAACCGAAGTTCTGGGTTTGTTCCCCAGCAGAGTCGTCAGAGCTGTCACACCTCCTTTTTCATACACCCGCAAGGATGTAAAGGAGTTTTTTCACTTAAAGGACAATAGGAACGAGATTTATTAGTAAGATTCAGAGTCGCCACTTGGGAGATTATTGGTGTCCCAAGTCACCGGTTGAATCCCGAACCGAGGAAATTATGACTCTGTTAACAATCCGCGAACCAGAAATCCGAGTAAGGAATTCTGTTAAACCGGGAGAAGGTGTTAGGCATTCCTGGGTTCCGTGGTTCTAGCACGGTCGCTCAACTGTCATATTTGGCTTGTTTATCTGATTTTACAACATGTTTTAATCTATGTGCTTTTTAACCGCTTTTATTATTATTATTTTAAAGAGAATTGCAACGTCGTGAAAACATGTCTCGAACCGCGTCACATAAATGCACCCGCGATATTTGACACATTTTGACTTCGTTGAGATTTGGATTTGGGTCACATAAATGCGCACCCGAGTTTAGGAAGGTAATGTTATTAAAATACGCGCTTAAAGAGGCTAACGCGTTATTATCTTTGGGGAAGGCCGTGAAATTCGCTAAACGGCCCATCCCGAAGTCTTAGTATTTTTGTATAAACATTTATCGAGGGCCCCGCAGTTTGTTTGTTTTGTTTAGCGAGGCTCATCTCATTTTATTATTAAAAGGCAAACCTAAAGCAATCTATAATTTTCTATTTTAATTTGTCTCTAATAATAAAAGAAATAGTCCTAATTAATTAACAGTGTTTAAGAATTACTACATTTGGGTCCATGAACTTAATAAATTCAGATCCTCAGCCATTCTGGGCCTTGAAAACAGCCCGTGTGAAGAAATCATAACCCAGGTCCTATGCAAAAGTGGACCAGTCATAAGCCTGGGCCCAGGTCTGAACGAGCACATAAGTCAGGACAGGACCTGGGCCGCTCATTAGGGTACTGAAGCCCAAATTGTCTGGAAATGGGCTGTCGAGCCCTGATTGCTAAACCAAACCACGCCTCAATTCAATTTGAACAAATAAGGTGATACTGATTGCTTTGATCCTATTTTCATGCCCAGGCTTATGTATAACTAAACGTATTACTACAAAGTTCAGGAGGCAACGATTAGAGCAAAGTAATCATTAACTAGGTGGAGCTATCAAACTTAACAAATAAACTTCACCAATCTAAATGTTTATTTTCTAATCTTAAAATCAACTCATTGGTGTCAAAACATAAAGTACTGCATTACTAAAATATTTATTAGGCCTGAGTTTAACATTGACATGGTATACATTCTGATTTTAACGCTAGTTTCAAGTTTTAATGAACAGTCATCACATGAATTCAAATTACACTACACTAAGGCTATTATCTAGAATGAAGAAACTCAAGCTCAGATTTAACAGTCCAATACAGTCCGAAACAGTCCTATAGTTCAAAATTCATGTCATTACAAACCAACACTAAACTATATCAAACAACACACAAATAAGCTAGCATATACCTAACTATCTATACAGCATTCATGAGTGCCAATCACAAAAACAGGGAAGGTGAGCCATGCTTTATTTCATTTCCAATTTTGACAGCTACATTGAAACACTGTGAGACGTGTACCTGGATTTGAAATAGAACAGGAAGAATGAGAGTCAGCAGCAGTTAGCAGGTGATCACAGGCAGTCCAGGAAGAGTTCAGGGCTCAGAAATGTTTTAAAATCACGCAGGATCAACACATCAAACCAAAACAAAGTCGAACAAACTCAAACGAACTCCAAATGAACCCAAAAATGAACCCAGCAC
>NW_017675260.1:18415-20853 GCF_001879085.1 Nicotiana attenuata | reverse complement strand
TCTTTTATTTCCTTTTGTTTTCATTTTGTATTTGTATTTTTCTGATCCTATAAAAATGCAAAATTAAAATAAAGATCTAATTTATTTTCAAAGTTAAGCTAATTAATTCCTAAAAATTGATTAAGTCCTATTTAAAAGTAAACTCATGACAAATTCAACAATTAACAATTAAAAATGCAAAATGGACTATTTTTTGTTTTTTTCTTTATATTTTGTTTTAAAAACAACGTATCTACTAGTTAATCCTAAAATATGAAATTAGATCCTAAATGCAAATGTCAAGCATGTTTTTTTATATTTTTTATATGAATTAAAATGCACAAATAAAATGCAAACAATTAACAGAAAATAACACAAAATTCACAAAATTGTAAAATAATGAAAGAAAATTATTTTGTTTGAATTTTTGTGAATAATTCACATAGGGCAAAAATCACGTGCTCACACTCTGAAGATTCGTGTTTTATTATACATGTACCATGTACAAAATAGACCTTTTCTTCAAATCTTTATCTAACTTTTCTCCCACGATCTAAGGAGAATATGAATATTCAAAGGGAATATCAAAGAATATCATCCTTTTTCGGTTGACTCGCTTGCATTTATTTATATAAATGCCATTATTTATCATTTACTACTATTTAATGCTATTCTCTTTGTTCTTGGGCCATTAAATATCACTTTATTGTTTCCCATTAATTGCTATTTAAACAGTACTCATGACATCTTGCTATGAATCAGTTAAACAATCTATGGATATTAATATTAGCTAAGATTAATTCTATTCTATCATAAAATCTAATTGTTTAAACCTAGATCTAAATTTTGGGTCAAACAATACTAAGTTACACAATACCCTTATGATTGATTATAACATAAATATTAAAATTTTTTAAATTTTTCTTTCAGTTTTTTTTTTATAATTTTTTAATCTTTACCATATTTCCCCCCCAATATATTTGCCTTTCCCCCATTTCTTTGGTTGCCTAGTTACGTATCAACCTTTCTCCCGTCTAGATTTAATATTTTTGGTTTTCATAATTTTTACACTATATTATACTAATATTTTTTCTGCTTCTTCGAAATTGTTTCTGCTTCTCCTCAAAAACACTTTTTTTTCCTTACAAAAGCTTGGCCAAACACCTCAATTTTTAGCCAAAAATGCTTTTGACAAAAAAAAATACTTTTGGCCCAAAAAATAAAACTTGGCCAAACAGGCTATTAGCCATAAAACTAGAATGTCTAAAGTAGATCATAATTGTTGAAACTTGGCAATACATACGTAGTTCAAAGTTCAAACACCAAACGGAAGGCACATTAACTGTCTTTGGAGCCTCCAATTAATAACATCTCTAATTCAATTCGTTGTCTCCCCATTCTCTCTCTTACCCCGGGGTCCGGCCTACGCCTCTACCCGCTATTGTCCACCTTTTGCATTTACCTACAAAGGCTAGCCGCGACGGTACGGTGGTGTTACAGCGGATATTTCGCTTCTTATTGGCTGTTTAAGGCTGCCTGCTTTGTACTTGCTACTGGCTTAGCAGGTCAGCTGATCAGCTTCTCCCTTTTAAAAGGAACTAGTATTATCACCCGCGCGAATGAGCGGATACTAACCATATATTTAAGTTATTTGGATTATATGTAAATAATCTTAAAACTTAAACTTTCTCTATTAAATATACATAATCATTGAATATTAATTAAGAAACACTGTATAAAAAAGATTAACCATTTCTCAAATTTCTTAGATATAATTCTATTTTTCTTTTTTGATACCACGCTCGCCGGTGTCATTGAATCCTAAGCAAAATAATAACTCATATTTATGACAAAACAATCAAAGGTTGAGACTATGAAGGACTCTTTGGATACGACTTGACTCTTTTACTACTACTTGAACTCTTATTTTGTGTGTTGATATTTCAAAATTAATTCTATTTTAAAATTTCAGTTTTTAAAACATTATTTTTAAATAATTTATTTTATAATAATGTAAGTAAAAATATTATGTTTAATTCAAAACTCATTTTAGTCGGCTATCTAAGAATTTAAAAAATTGTTTAGCCAGTAATTTTTTTTCCAGTATGACTCAATTCTGATATTTGACATTAACCATATTAAATATCCGAGTTATTTGAATGATATGTAAATAACCTTCAAATTTAAACCTTCTAGATAATCGTTAGATATCAATTACGAAACAGTACATGAAAAAGACTAACATTTTCTCAAATCTCGTAGTGATAATTTTATTTTTGCACCACTCTCATTGGTGTCATTGGAACCTAAAAATAGCCAAAAAGTGAAATAATAACTCGTATTTATGTCAAAGCACAAAGGTTGACACAATATGAACAATTCTTTAGTTACAAAATGACCCTTTTACTACGACTTGAACTCTTATTTGGTATGTTGTTATCTTTCAAAAAAATTATTTC
>NW_017675260.1:0-16406 GCF_001879085.1 Nicotiana attenuata | reverse complement strand
CTTTCTCTCTCACTTCCAAATTATTCTTTAATTCAAATTATATATAACATAGTCAAATATAGAATAAAGTTACCATATACTCTTTGCATTTATTAGCTTGCCACTTGGCTTAACCATAATGCAATTATATATAGTAACTTTCTTGCTTTAATATATATATAGATGGTTCTTTTTTTCTATTTAGGGGGTTCTGGATAGAGCCACGTACGTGGAGACTACTTAATTATATATGGTTCATTCTTTTACGCATTACGCTTCCAAAAGTTTGATTAAAACATTTTGTTACTTTCATTAGGTGGAACTAAAAATCCGTATATGGGTTTGAAATAGCTTTTGCTCCAATAAATATATTAAATATATACAAAATTTTAAATCTCAAATTCATTTATTAGTATTTGAAATCATTGTTTTAACATTCAACCCCACAAAATTGAAATTCTAACTTCGCAAAGAGTCGGAAGGAAACTTTGGAGGAGGGAATTTAACAGCGACGGCCAAATTTTTTACGATTGAATTTGGGATATAAATAAATAAACACGTGAAGAAGCTAATATAGTTTAATATGTATTATATACACATAAAAAAAGTTTTTGATCATATATATAGAATACAATTTTCGAATGCTCAAAATGTAGAATCAATATGTTTTACACAAACTGATGCAACTTTGGATTTGCGTCAGTAATAGGAAGAGGATTCCTCTGTAGAAACTTGTATGTTTCCTTGCGAAGAAAAAAATCCCCCAAGTTTCTTTTGGGAAAATGCCAACAACATAACCATTTTCTGTAAATTGATTCCCAATTCCCTTGTTGGAATTTCTTTCTTTGACATGCATATTCAGTGTCTTATTTTATTCCAAAAGTGTCCCAATTTCCTTTGGGTAAATTTCTCCCACTTTTCTTTTAACTCTACCATACTTATTTTTTCTGTTTAAGATTTAAAGCATTCCAATTTCTATAGTTCGAAGAGATATGATGTTCGGCTAAAAATGCATATATTTACCCATTGTTATCTCATATTATAGTACTTTTAATCGTCTTTTGAGTATTAGTTATATCATTTTGTGCTTAATATTATATTTTAACTGTGTAGGAATAAAGCGGTGTGAAGATCAAGAGATTTGGAGCAAAATTGAATAAAACACGGAAGAAAAGAAAGAAAAATAAAAGATTAAAAAAGGGGGGGACACCCTTTGTCTTTTTGTCCCCCCAAGTGGAAGACAATGTAAAATGAAACAATACTCAAAGGCAAACCAAGGAGTTGAGTACAGATTTTAACGTTAGAAACGTCACTGCTTTCAGCGCTAAGGCCAGCGCCTCGCGCTGGTCTGGACGCTATATTGCGTGATTTCTCCGTTCGGGACGAGGCTATTTCGGCTCAAGACCCCTCCAACTCGTATAAAAGGAATTCTAAACCTATTTTGGAAGAGATCTAACATACTTTGGTGGAGAATTCACGTGGGGGACCACACACCACGCTTGGAGGAGGCTTTCAACTAGTTTTTCTTCTCTTCTCTTCCTTTAATTTCATAGTTCAATAGTTCTAGAATTTTGGGTGCTACATGAACGATGTAGTTTGAAGCTTGAATTGTTGTTATTATTTTATCATATTGGTTTATTTATTCAATCTTGCGCTTAATTATTTGATTGCTTGATCACCAATTGAATACTATCTACGAATCTAGGATTGAACTCGGGAGAGGGAATTCTAGATTGCATATAAGATTGAGTAGAGCAAGATCTTAACTCTGGGGGTGGGGGGAGGGGGGAGGGGGGGTGGACTTGCGGTTAGGACATGAATATACCTAATCGCCTTGCTTGGTTATTATACAGGAATTATAAATGCGTTCTTGTTAATCCTAATCCCATAGGAATATAGGCGTTAGGTTAGCTTGAATAGGCGAGTTTTACTTCGGGAGAAGGCTACGAGCAATATTAACCCTGTCAACCAATAAACTAGATAAATTAATTAGATGATTTAAGTAAAAAACTCAACGGGATTGTTAGCTAACCCATAGCTCTAGAATATTCACTCACATTGAATTCGTCTTTAAGCTTGTCGTTGTTTTCTTTAATCTCTTAATTTGTTACTCTAGATTAATTTTAGTTAAATATTCATATGTTAGGATTCACTTGAATAGATTAATTATTTGGTTTAATTTAGTTGATAGTTAATCACAAGTCCCTGTGGGTACGATATCTGGACTTACAATCCTATATTACTTGTCGACCACGTATACTTGCGTGTGCGTTTGGGAGAAACAAGTTTTTGGCGCTGTTGCCGGGGACTTAGAAATTAACTATTCTACTAGATTGGATTTTTACTTTTTGCCTATTCAAGTCTTATTTTTTTATTTTTATCTTAGTTTAATATTTTATTATCTTTGTTGACATGGCATCTTGGAATGATAATTGGTCGAATATTGGTTATTCTTATTATGGTGATCCTTGTCCATATTGTGGAGGACCATACTTAGGGAAAAATTGTGCATCTCAATCTGATGTGTGGAATTTTGTAATGTGTGTGGTTGTCAAGGTGTCCATTGGGATGGTTGTCCTAATTCTTATTATCCTTCTCAGAGTTCTTGTTATAATGTTTATGAGTTTGATAGGAGCAATGAAGTGGAGGATATGGAAAGCGTGGCTCGTATTATGGACATGATGAGGCAAGTAGCCGAGCAACATGACATGATGATGAGGCAAGTAGCCGAGCAACAAGATGAAAATCGAAAGGCTATACAATGAATTAGTGAATCAATCATGAGAATGATGGCCGAGGCGGAGGAAGTGGCTGAGGAGAGAGAGTTCCCACCAAAAGATAAGTTAGATGCAGCAGATATAGTGAGCCAATCTTGGCTAGAGGAACAAGCTCAACTGATAAAATCTCATGAGTCTCTCCGTGATGGTCTTTCAAATATGACAGAACAACTAATAGAAGGAAGAACTGAGCTCAGGCAAGAGATAGACCAATTTGGCTTAGATATCCATGACTTGCATGATCAATTGAATAAAAAGGCTGAGGCGTCTGATGCCCCACAATCAGTTGTTGTGGATACTAGTCAGCTTGTGGAGCAAAAAGAGGAGTTTCAACTATTCGACCATAATATTATTAATGATGCCAAGGTTGACGAAGTGTACAAAAGTGAGGATGTTAAAAGTGAAGCAGTTTTAGAGTTGGGGCGTGTTGGTCCTCATTCTACACATTTTTCTACATTATGTTTGGATGAAGACATGGAGATCGAACCTTTGGACAGATGTATAGATGAAGAACAAGACCCTTACATACTGAAATTTGCCGCACCAGAAAGGCAAAAAGATATACCTCACTTAAGGGACAAGAAGTGCAAGATGCGATATTATTTATTTTTATACCACCGCCCCAGGAACGTGACAGAAAAATTGATGCAAAATTGGGGGCGCAATTTATATCCTCAAAGTGGAAGGAAAAGTGGTGAAAGTGATGCGTCGTGCCGCGACGTTAAATTAAGCGCTTGTTGGGAGGCAACCCAATTCTATTTTTTTTCTTTTTCTGTTGTTTATTTTTTTTTATTGTGTTAATTTTTTTTTGTAGTATTATTTTTGTGTTTTGTAGGAGTAGGAGCATGGAGTCAAAGCCAATAGGCATGTGAAAAATCGAGCAGGTGGTTGAAACTAAGTGTGAGGTACCCGCACAAGGGATCATACCCGGGAGAAGTCTGATTATCCCATGAGCTGCTAATGCTTTGGCCTTTGGACTACTAGGGAGTCTCTTTTACCCTCTTGTTATTTTCAGTGTGCATTGAGGACATTGCATAATTTTAAGTGTGGGGTGAGGAGATTGTTTGAGTGACTTTCTGTGCTATCTTAGCTTAGTTGTAGTACTCATTTTTAGTGTAGTAGTTTTGGTTAAAAAGAAAAAAAAAAAGAAAAAAGAAAAAAAGAAAAGAAAAAATCAAAAAATTAGGATTTTTCCTGATGATGGATTCTGTGAACAACTTTCTTGAGGGATTAAGGTCCAATAAAATAAAAAAAATCCAATTTTTTTTTGTTCTAGTTAGTTTTAGCTAGGTAATATCCCCCTTGGTTTTTCTTTGTGCATCGGTTCTTTTTCAGGGGATGTAATTTGAACCGGGTAAAAAAAATTTATTTTTAGGATTAGATTTTTTTTAGAAGAAGAAAAATCATAGTGAGTTGTTTGATACTAGCATATTTAGGCCTGAGATTGAGTAGTACTTTCCTCTAAGTGCTTGAGTAATGAATAAAATAGCAAATTTTGTGACACCTACGCTCAGGGTTGTGACTCTGTATATAACTTATGCTTATTTTGTGGTTCGCTATGATCATGTTTGTCTTAGAGTGAAATGGATCCATATTGATTGATACTTGTGCCATGTGGGGTGAGGATTTCTTATATATATTCCATGTTTTGCATCTTAGGCTAGAACTTGCCCTGCATGTTATTGAAGCGAAATAAAAGTGTTGCTCTGTTTAGAAGATGATAATAAGCTTACTTTTGTTATCTCATTGCCTTTTCTCTTTTCTTTTCCCTCAAGCTCACTCTTTTTCTCACTTGACATCCCATTCTCTTCACTCAACACAACCTCTCATTTTTCCTCTCTTAGGTTATCGACATGCACTCCCTTACTCCTCTCATTCTTTTCTCTTTCATATTTTTCCATATTCTCTTTAATAGTCTTTTCATCTTCACAAATTTGTGAGCGAGTCAAAGGCCCAAGAATGAATTTCTTCCCATTAACCTCAAAAGAGTATCTATTTTTTTCCATGTTATATGAAGCTCTTCTATAAACATACCATGGCTTTCCCAACAAGATATGATTATTATTCATGGGAATCACATCACACCAGATTGCATCCTCATACCTTCCAATAGAGAATAGTAATAACACTCTTTTATCTACCTTTACTCCTCTCAACATGTAGGGTTCAATATGCTCAACACAATGCAAGTTCAATTTCTCAAACATATAATTGCTAATTGAGCTATAGCCAAACTCATTGTCAATTCTAAGGGCACAAATTGCAGACATCACTTTAGCTCTTGTTTGAAAAATAACTTTACCATTGTCTTCCTTCCATTCAGCATATTGTAAGTTCGACTTTCAAATTGTTGAGTCATAGCTTGCCTCCTTTCTTCATAACTACCTGTTTGAAACCTCTTGAACAAAAATCAGAAGAAATATTTATATCTCAAAATTTGGCGTTTCCCTCTAATGTTCTCACATCTCTTGCATTTTTCCACTCAAAGCAACTCTTGGTTGTTAATCTTTAGATTTATTAATAAACCTAATAAGTCAAAACCCACAATGATAAGAATGAGTTAGAAAAAGAAAAGGAAAGTGGGAGACCAAACCTAGAAAGAATAGGAATTTGTTAGTGTTAAAAGAAAAATGAAAGAATTTAAGACACCCAAAACCCACAAGAATAAGGAAAGAAGTTACCTTAATCTTCAAGAATTAAGATCCCCTCTTCTTGTTTCCTTTCTTGACTTTGAAACCAAATAATACTTGAATTCTGAAAGTAATAATGAGCAATAACACTTTTATGGGGCTGAATTTCGTTTTTTTTGTTTATTTTATTTTAATTTTGGGTTTTTTTTTTTGCTCAAGAACCTCCCAAGATTGATTAGCCTATGCTCTGATACCACTTGATAACAACACGATAGGGAATTCAAGAATTACTAAAGAAAAACAAGAAAATCAAGAAACGTGCGGAAGCTAAAACAAAATAAAGAAACGAAAAAGACGGAAATTAAAGATAGATTGAATTCAAGAAAGAGTTTCTTGAATTCAAGAAGTCTATTCTTGAAGATTACTCCTAACAACATCAATTTGCATCACATATTCAATAAGTGAAATTTGGAAAGGATAATATGTATGCAGATCTTAATCATACTCCCTCCGGTCCAAAATAAGTGATTTTTTGGCATTTTTTTGTGGTCTCAAATAAGTGATTTTTCCAGATTTCAAGAATGAATTAATTATTTTTTTCCTACATTGCCCTTGGAGTAAATAGTGTTGGAGTATGTGTTAGGAGTATTTATGTGAAGAGATAGTAAAGGTTAATATGGTCAATTTCATTGCTAATTAATGTTAAAAGGTGGATTTCTTAATCTGTGTGAAAACAACTAAAAAATCACTTATTTTGGACCGGAGGGAGTACTTTATAAAGATAAAGAAATTTTCGATATACCCTCGACTTGTAACGACCCGACCGGTCGTTTTGAGCTTTTACACTTTGTTCGTCAGTTCCCGGGCATGAGTTGCACCGTGTGGTGTATTATGACTTATGTAAATCGTTGGTTTTGGTTTCAGGTTAATCAGAATGAATTTGGAAGAGCAGTTCTCAGTTTAATGTTTAAAATTTGAAAGGTTTGACCAATATTTGACTTGCTTGTATACGATCTCGGATCGGAATTTTTATGATTTGATTAGCTCCATTAGGTGATTTGGGACTTGGGAGCGTGATCAGAATGCATTTTGGAAGTCCATGGAAGGTTTAGGCTTGAATTGGCGAAATTGAGATTTCGGCGTTTTCCGGTTGATAGGTGAGATTTTGATATAGAGGTCGGAATGAAATTTTGGAAGTTGCAGTAGTTCCGTTATGTCATTTGGGATATGTGTGCAAAATTTCAGGTTATTCAGACATGGTTTGGTTGGGTTTTTGATCAAAAGCGGAATTTGGAAGTTTTTAGAAACTTAGGCTTGAATCCGAGGTGTTTTGGTTGATTTAGTGTTGTTTGAAGTGTTTTGATGATTGGAACAAGTTTGAATAAGGTTTTTGGATAAGTTGGTGCCTTTGGTTGAGGTCCCGGGGGCCTCGGGTGAGTTTCGGGTGGTCAATCGGACCATTTTGAAGTTGGGAGCTGCTAAAGTCTTTGCTGTTGCTGGTGTTTTCGCACCTGCGGTTTGGGGACCGCAGGTGTGGCACCGCACGTGCAGAAAGGGAGCCGCAGAAACGAATTTGAAGAGGGGGTCAGAAACCGCAGATGCGGTTTAAGGACCGCACCTGCGGGGCCGCAGATGCGGCGAGTGGACCGCAGATGCGGTCAGTGGTCCTTTATGTGAGTTCCGCAGATGCGGAGGAAAAACCGCAGATGCGGTACCGCAGAAGCGGCTAAAGAGCTGCACATGTGGAAGTAACTGGGCAGAGGAATTAAAAGAAATCCTTCGTGAATTTTGGGTTATTTCACCATTTTTAACTTCGGCATGAGAGCTTTTGGACGATTTGGAAGAGAGATTTCAAGGGAACTTCGTTAAGGTAAGGATTTTGGACCTAAAACACAATTCTATGGTAGTATTTCATGAATTTATGGTTGTAATTGAAGGAATTAAAGGGCAAAAATGGAGGATTAGGGCTTGAGTTTTAGAGGCCTTTAAATGGAGATTTGAGGGGTCATTTGGACTCCGATTTTAGTATTTTTGATATGTATGAACTCGTGGGGAGATAAAAAATCTATTGATGTAAAAACTTCTGAGTTTCGAGAAGTGGGCCCGGGGCTCGGGTTTTGGTAATTTCGGGATTTGTGCCCTTTATTGATTGTTTTCGCTTGGACTTTGTTCCCTTGGCAAATTTTGATGTCATCGATCTGATTTTGGATAGATTCGACGCGTGTTGAGGCCAATTCGAGGGGCAAAGGCATTGCGAGCTAGAGTAGCCGGTTCGAGGTGAGTAATGATTGTAAATGATGTTCTGAGGGTTTGAAACCCCGGATTGCACATCGTAGTGCTATATTGAGGTGAGGCACACACTTGACGACGAGCGTGGGGTCGTGCACTATTGGGGACTATGACTTGGTCCATCCCGATTGATGATTTTACCGCATATTTGACTAAAATCTATTTGTTATCATCATTATTTGGGCTGCATCCCATATTTGGGCTTCGTGCCAACTATTTGAACTCTTCGGGGATCTTTGTTGATATTTCCTCACTGTTTTGACTTTACACTTGAACTCAGTCATGTTATTTTCTACTGTTTTCAAAACTCAGCCATGTTCACTCAGATTTAATACTCAAATGATATGTAAATGATGTTTTGGGCTGAGAAATATTGTTTTACTGTTGCCCGAGAGGCTTATGTGATTTTTGACTGAGTAAGGCCGAGGGCCTGTGTTGTGAGGATATCTTTTGTGTCGGTGCCGCAGCGGTGATACACTGATACTGATTTGGGGCCGAGGGCCCGAGATATGTTCGCCACGAGGTGGCTTGATTGATATGAGGCTGAGGGCCTAGATTTGATGCCACAAGATGGCTTGTTATTGCGCTTGGGCCGTAAGGGGCCCCTCCAGGAGTCTGCACACCCCCAGTGAGCGCGTGTACCCATTGTGATGTGAGATATAGCCCGAGGGGCTGGTATTGTTCCATGTGATTGCCCGAGGGGCTGATATTGTTCTATGTGATTTCCTGAGGGGCTGGTACCGTTCTGAGATATTGCCCGAGGGTCGGATTTGTTGACATTGTGCCCGAGGGGCGGACCTTATGTGCTTATCTTTCTAATTTGCCTATCATTTACCTGCTTAATTGTGTATTTGTGCCCGAGGAGCGGATTTATGTGCTTATCTGCACTAGTTGTTCTGCATTCATTTGCGTAACTGTTGAAAAGGTCATTTTCAAAGAAGTTTAAACTGAGCTAAGATGTTTAAGGGATTTTACAGGTTCATTGATTTCTTACTGGTTTTTGAACTGCTTCTATACAACATGTTGATGCACTTTTCGTGATTTCTTACCATTCAGACTTTAGTTACGATTATTACTCACTGAGTTGGCAGTACTCATTTTACTCCCTGCACCTTGTGTGCAGATTCAGGTGTTTTCTGGACCCGGTAGAGGGTATTGATTGATCGGAGGCAGAGTCGTCGGAGTTTAGCAAGGTAGCTGCCGGCGTTTGCAGCAGTGCTTTCTCTCTCTTCATTCTATTAGACTGTACTGAGTACATTTCAGACTTTGTCAGTTGTATTTAGACTTAGTAGATGCTCATGACTGGTGACACCCCAGTATCGGGCTAAGTTGGGTTGTATTCCGCGAATTGTTTGTATTGTCGTTGTTACTTCTGAGTTTATATCATGTCTTTGACGTAATGCTTATTGTTTAATTGCACAAAGACTGGATTGGAAATGTGTCGGCTGGCCTTGGCTTCACGATAGGCGCCATCACGACCGGGTCTGGATTTAGGGTCGTGACAAGTTGGTATCAGAGCCTAGGTTACATAGGTCTCACGAGTCATGAGCAGGTTTAGTAGAGTCTCGCGGATCGGTACGCAGATGTCCGTATTTATCCTCGAGAGGCTGCAGAACCTTTAGGAAAAACTTCACATTCTTGAATTCTTGTCGTGCGTCCTTGATTCAGCTTGAAAAGTAACTCTTGAATTCCTTCCACGCATTCGTATGCGCGAACGAGCGCTCAGTATCAGATGTGCATTGATGGCTTGTGATTCCCTGATTGAGGGGCGCGATGTGATTTCTATGTGCTGATGTTGGTCCAGTCTGGAGGACTCGAGGCCGGATTTTTGCCTATAGCTTGAGTGTCGAGGTGCTGATTGTGTGAGCACGTGTTTCTGGATCTATATGTTCTGTTGTGTCCCTATTAAGGGAAGTAACGACTGGAGAGTACGTGATGAGGGTGATGCGACTGCGAGATGTGATTATGATTTAGAAGCAACGAGAAGGGTCTACTGGAAGATAGATGATCCATTAGGTGTTTGATTATCCGATGTGATTGGATGTATAGCCCCGAGTTATGGGTGTGTGAAGAATCTTTTCATGTTTCCTAGTTGGGAGTGAAGTAAAATTCATATTACGGTATGAGTTCAGACTCAGGAAGACTAAGTGATTGCGTAATGGTTATGACGGTGGAAGGTATATATAAATGTTAGTTTAAGGCGAAGCAGGTGGATTATCTCCTGCGAAGTGTTCTGGGGTTGTGTGATCCTTATGTTGTCGGTTAGAAGATCTCAGTTAGAAGTGAAATATATGTGTGAATTTAATTTGGGTCGCTCAAGAGAGTGGGTCTAATTACTACGAGAGTAAATGCGAGAATTGCAAAAGATTTAAAGTACTAAATGGTCTGTGTTTCACGAGCTTATGATGGATTGAGTTAACCTCACTGTAGTATTATGGTAGCGATTAAGTATATGCGTTATGGGTTATTGTGTGTGTTTTGATCTATGGCTTCGAACCAAGTGGGGGAGTTTTCTATGGATTAGCTGATTGCACGGTTATGTGCTATAATGGTTCCAGTTCGAGGCGTATTTGTGAATCAGTTATGGCTTGAGTAAAGGAAATTTCAATGAAGGTTATGTTATGCTTTATGGGTGTATGAGAATCGAGGAATGACTTGAGTTGTTGTTGGTAAGGGATGCTCGGTGCATAGGGCAGGAAGTTGCTTGGTTATATTGGAATGAGGTTACATTCTGCGGGTCGGAGTGCTAATGAAGCACAGGTTGTTCGGTTCGTCTAATCAATCTAACTGCGGTTTGAGTAGAGTGGATGACTCTAGAGACTGGTTCCATTGCGTTCAAAATTTTGCAAGCAATAATTGGAGGCGTTCAAGTTGTACTTGTGGCTAGAAACTGAGTTTTCAGTGGAAGATGGCTAGACTTGTGGTATTTTCTATTTTAATTATGGGATTCTATATATATCAGTATCGGGAAGGTGAAGGTAATGGCTTTGGATTCGCAGTAAGTCCTTCCAGGGTAGGTATCTTGAAAGTGGTGCTTTTGGGAACATTTAAAAGAGTATTCAGCGGGTTGTGAGCCTTAGGCAGTGTGGTATTATGCTTGGGTCTCGTGTGGTAAGTTTGGGTTGAGGAAATGCGATGTTATAGCAAGAAGGAGTATCAAGTGAAGGTAAACCAGAAGGGAGCTCGGATAGATGGGATAGCTTGGTAGTAGGCCAGATCGGTATGGTAAGGATGTGATTAGTTCTTTGAGTGTTTTCGAGGTAATGAATTCTACAAGTGTTTCACGGCAATGCTCTTGGGTGATAGTGACCTGCGTATTTTGGTTGAGTTAGAAGAATTCAGACCCGACGATTCAGTTTTGTGCAAAAGGAATCAGGAGAGTTCTTGACGGTTTCTACCACGGCTAGAGAGGTATATTTTCTGCTTGCGTGAAGAGCATGGGATGTGTAATAATTTTATTCTAGGTGGGATCAATGGGAAGTTCTTGACTAGTTGAGTACGTAGATGTTTGTGGCTCGGAAGGGAGATGAAGTTATCATGCTATCCTAGGATGGTATGGTATATGCGGTATGTTGTGGAGGATTGAGATTTGCATGTGCAAGGTTACGGTTCAGTTCTGAAAGGAAGGTCATAAAACTCTTAGGCAGCGGGCAACTTCAGATAAATAGAGAAATGAGCTTCAGATGATTAGGGAAATGATCTTCAGATGATTAAGAATATGGTATTGCTAATTGGGGTGATTTTATGAGAGTATATGTCTCCGGAAAAAGGCAATGTGATTAAGCTGATGGTACCCGGTATTATGGTGGCACTTTCTTGTTGGATCGACTGCTGATATTCGAGTTTGGTTGGTGGCACAGAAGGATTTTAGAGTATCTTTCGTGGGATGATTGGGATCAGGTATGGTGATTCGTGTGCTATAAGGAGTTGGAGACGGGGAGTCCTCGTGTTCAGGTTATGTTGTGGTTGTGGGTCGCGTGCATCGGCACTGTGTAGTGAGTACCGCAGTTTAGAGACCCGAGTAGATCTTTTGCTGCTTGGTATGTTAGATTTTGGATGTGATATTGGGTATAGACTGGTTGTCTCAGTGTTATATCATTCGGAGCTATTGTGCTAAGGCAGCGGTGTTGGTTATGCCGGGAATGCCACGGATCGAGTGGCGAGGTTCGACGGATTATGTCCTTAGTAGGGTGGTTTTATATTTCGAAGGCCCAGCGGATGGCTGGGAAGGATTGTTTTTCTTATTTTGGGCTCTCGTGATGGATGTCAGTGCTGAGGCTACTCATATTGATTCAGTTCCGGTGGTGAGGGACTTTCGGATGTGTTTCTTGTGGCCGGGCATGTCGCCGGGCAAGGTTGTTGATTTCGGTATTGATTTGATGCCGGGCACCGTATCGTATGGCACCAAAAGAGTTAAAGGAGTTAAAGGAGCAGCTTCAGGATTTCCTTGATAAGGGGTTCGTTGGCAGGCCAATGTGGATACGTGTTCTAACTTGAGTCGGCTTGGTTGGCTCCGAATCGTATATGTGTTGATTCGATTGTTATTCAGCTTATTAGTAATTTGGGGAGATCTATGAGTTACCTTTTCTGTGTTGCGAGGCGTTATGATTTGTTGGTTATAGGCACAGATGGTGCGGTTCCATTGGGGTTTCTTAGTGGAAGTCGAGCGGGAAAGAGTATTGGATATTGCTCGGCGGATGGCGTATCGGTTATATCCTTTTGGGTTGAGTAGTGTTATGTATTTGCTTCACTGTGGTCATGATGATTTGCTTTGGTTCTAGACATCAATTGTGCGTGGTCGTCAATTTCGAGCCGAGTGACTTGAGGTGTTTCATGTGGACCAGTGTTTGGATAGGGTCGCACATTGCACCGAAGTTATGTGGAGGTATGACCTTGCGGGTTAGATTCGTGTGTTCGGTTTCTATGATGTGAGACGGGTTCTCGACCTTGTGTTGTAGTGGTACTGGTGAGCTTGCAGTACAGCTCTTTCATTGGAGTCATTTTCATGATTCGAGTATGATCGGATTGTTGCTTATTGGTGCGCGTATTGCGCAAGTTGTGGCTTAGTCCTGTATTGACGTGTCATGTCACCAGAGTAGTGTGTTGGATTAGATGAGATCGTTGGGATCATTAATGAATACGAACGGATTCGATTTCAGCATGTTGGAAGGATAATATTGAGGTTCGGCTCAGAAATTTACTATGGCCTTTGCCAAAGGAGAAGTGGCTTCAGGAATGGTGAATCTGAGAAATGGTTATGGCTTACTGCGTGTTTTATCTATCATTAGCTGCATATGGAGGTGTTGGAATGAGACTTTAGTGATAAGAGTTTTTCCTATCGGTATTCGGGTGTGTGTGCAGCTGCTGTGATTAGAAGTTAACACTACAAGTGTTTGAGTTATGTGGTATATCATTTGATTGCACCTGAGATAGCAGTTATGGGTTATTACAGCTTGTTCGGGCTTATTCGCAGTATAAATGTGAGATTCTGATCGCGTTGAGGATTTCAGAAGTGGAAATGTGGTTCTATGGTTTATGGGCTAGATTGGATTGTGAAATTTCAGTTTATATGTGTTATGGACCTATATGAGATAGGGTGACGTGGGATCAACCCCGGGTATATGCATGGTAAGACTATTCAACGATTGGTTGGCTTTTGGAACAACTCTGGGCACGTTCGAGGACGAACATATGTTTAAGTGGGGGAGGATGTAACGACCCGACCGGTCGTTTTGAGCTTTTACATTTTGTTCGTCAGTTCCCGGGCATGAGTTGCCCCATGTGGTGTATTATGACTTATGTAAATCGTTAGTTTTGGTTTCAGGTTAATCAGAATGAATTTCGAAGAGCAGTTCTCAGTTTAAAGTTTAAAATTTGAAAGGTTTGACCAATATTTGACTTGCTTGTATACGATCTCGGATCAGAATTTTTATGATTTGGTTAGCTCCGTTAGGTGATATGGGACTTGGGAGCGTAATCAGAATGCATTTTGGAAGTCCGTGAAGGTTTAGGCTTGAATTGGCGAAATTGAGATTTCGGCGTTTTCTGGTTGATAGGTGAGATTTTGATATAGAGGTCGGAATGAAATTCCGGAAGTTGCAGTAGTTCCGTTATGTCATTTGGGATGTGTGTGAAAAAATTTCAGGTTATTCAGACATGGTTTGGTTGGGTTTTTGATCAAAAGCGGAATTTGGAAGTTTTTAGAAACTTAGGCTTGAATCCGAGGTGTTTTGGTTGATTTAGTGTTGTTTGAAGTGTTTTGATGATTGGAACAAGTTTGAATAAGGTTTTTGGATATGTTGGTGCCTTTGGTTGAGGTCCCGGGGGCCTCGGGTGAGATTCGGGTGGTCAATCGGACCATTTTGAAGTTGGGAGCTGCTAAAGTCTTTGCTGTTGCTGGTGTTTACGCACCTGCGGTTTGGGGACCGTAGGTGCTGCGCCGCACGTGCGGAAAGGGAGTCGCAGAAGCGAATTTGAAGAGGGGGTCAGAAACCGCAGATGCGGTATAAGGACCGCACCTGCGGAGCCGCAGATGCGGCGAGTGGACCGCAGATGCGATCAGTGGTCCTTTAAGTGAGTTCCGCAGATGCGGAGGGAAAACCGCTTATACGGTACCGCAGAAGCGGCTAAAGAGGCGCACATGCGGAAGTAACTGGGCAGAGGAATTAAAAGAAATCCTTCCCGAATTTTGGGTTATTTCACCATTTTTAACTTCGGCATGAGAGCTTTTGGACGATTTGGAAGAGAGATTTCAAGGGAACTTCGTTAAGGTAAGGATTTTGGACCTAAAACACAATTCTATGGTAGTATTTCATGAATTTATGGTTGTAATTGAAGGAATTAAAGGGCAAAAAAGGAGGATTAGGGCTTGAGTTTAAGAGGCCTTTAAATGGGGATTTGAGGGGGTCATTTGGACTCCGATTTTAGTATTTTTGATATGTATGAACTCGTGGGGAGATAAGAAATCTATTGATGTAAAAATTTCTGAGTTTCGAGAAGTGGGCCCGGGGCTCGGGTTTTGGTAATTTCAGGATTTGTTCCCTTTATTGATTGTTTTCGCTTGGGCTTTGTTCCCTTGGCATATTTTAACGTCCTCGTTCTGATTTTGGATAGATTCAACGCGTGTGGAGGCAAATTCGAGGGGCAAAGACGTCGCGAGCTAGAGATTTAGCCGGTTCGAGGTGAGTAATGATTGTAAATGATGTTCTGAGGGTTTGAAACCCCGGATTGCACATCGTAGTGCTATATTGAGGTGAGGCACACGCTTGATGACGAGCGTGGGGTCGTGCACTATTGGGGACTATGACTTGGTCCGTCCCGATTGATGATTTTACCGCATATTTGACTGAAATCTATTTGTTATCATCATTATTTGGGCTGCATGCCATATTTGGACTTCGTGCCAACTATTTGAACCCTTCGGGGATCTTTGTTGATATTTCCTCACTGTTTTGACTTTATACTTGAACTCAGTCATGTAATTTTCCACTGTTTTCAAAACTAAGCCATGTTCACTCAGTTTTAATACTCAAATGATATTTAAATGATGTTTTGGGCTGAGAAATACTATTTTACTGTTTCCCTAGAGGCTTATGTGATTTTTGACTGAGTAAGGCTGAGGGCCTGTGTTATGAGGATATCTTTTGGGTCGGGCTGCACGCCGCAGCGGTGATACACTGATACTAATTTGAGGTCGAGGGCCCGAGATATGTACGCCACGAGGTGGCTTGATTGATATGAGGCCGAGGGCCTAGTTTGATGCCACGAGATGGCTTGTTATTGCGCTTAGGCCGTAAGGGGCCCCTCCAGGAGTCTGCACACCCCCAGTGAGCGCGACCCATTTTGATGTGAGATATAGCCCGAGGGGCTGGTATTGTTCCATGTGATTGCCCGAGGGGCTGGTATTGTTCCATGTGATTGCCCGAGGGGCTGATATTGTTCTATGTGATTGCCCGAGGGGCTGGTACCGTTCTGAGATATTGCCCGAGGGTGGATTTGTTGACATTGTGCCCGAGGGGCGAACCTTAAGTGCTTATCTTTCTTATTTGCCTGTCATTTACCTACTTAATTGTGTATTTGTGCCCGAGGGGCGGAATTCTGTGCTTATCTGCACTAGTTGTTCTGCATTCATTTGCGTAACTGTTGAAAAGGTCATTTTCTAAGAAGTTTAAACTGAGCTAAGATGTTTAAGGGATTTTACAGCTTCATTGCTTTCTTACTGGTTTTTGAACTGCTTCTATATAGCATGTTGATGCACTTTTCGTGATTTCTTACCATTCAGACTTTAGTTACGATTATTATTCACTGAGTTGGCAGTACTCATTTTACTCCCTGCACCTTGTGTGCAGATTCAGGTATTTTCTGGACCCGGTAGCGGGTATTGATTGATCGGAGGCAGAGTCGTCGGAGTTTAGCAAGGTAGCTGCCGGCGTTCGCAGCAGTGCTTTCTCTCTCTTCATTCTATTAGACTGTACTGAGTACATTTCAGACTTTGTCAGTTGTATTTAGACTTAGTAGATGCTCATGACTAGTGACACGCCGGTATCGGGCTGAGTTGGGTTGTATTCCGCGAATTGTTTGTATTGTCATTATTACTTCTGAGTTTATATCATGTTTTAGACGTAATGTTTATTGTTTAATTGCATAAAGACTGGATTGGAAATGTGTCGGCTGGCCTTGTCTTCACGAGAGGCGCCATCACGACCGGGTCTGGGTTTAGGGTCGTGACACG